>NC_056730.1:1058395144-1058582644 GCF_019279795.1 Protopterus annectens | reverse complement strand
GGACACTCTGTGTACTACTGGCTACTATTGTGACCCCGGTATGTGCAACAGATGTCATCGTGCCACTATGCATGTCTACTGTCTGCTGCCTTAACATTCGGCCACAAAATTCCCTTGCATGCTCACATCCCTACCATAGCTACAGGTAACAACACATTCTAGTACAACTGCCAATTGGTAGGTTGATTGACTTGGGTGTGCCAGACCTGAGGATGGTGCTGGAGGGCTGCCAATGTTGGATGCACACAGTGCAATTCCTATAGATGGCTGAGCACAGATAATGTCATGTTTGGTATCCCTTTTACTGTCTGTGCGAGTCAGAGAGGGTGACATTCCCTGGGTACCTACTGTGTCAGTGCATATGCTATGCGTTGCCTCTTTGCCAAGACCAGGTCACACTGGGCATGCCTCCTTCCACCTACTGGGTCAGGCTCAGGTAGTTCCTCCTCCGAGTAACTCTGTGCCTGTACAGACCTTGGCATTGATGGGGGGTTGTATGGCCCTGCCCCATGCTGTTCCTGCTGCAGCTGTTTCTGCAGGATCATATTGTGTAGCATAGCACATACCATAACAATCTGGCTGCATGTAGCTAGTGAATATTGCAAGGCTCCACCGGATGTGCGCAGACACCAGAACCGTGACCTGAGCATCCCAAACACATGCTCAGTTATATGTCTTGCCTGTGCATGTGCCTCATTATGGCGTAGTTGTTCAGGTGTGTGTGCATTTCTGATGGGTGTCATCAACCATGGCTTCAGTAGGTACCCAGCATCCCCTACTAGGTGAATGTAGGGGATGTCCATATTGGCAAAGGTGTGGTACAGCTGCGTCAGATGCCATATATCGGAATCATCATAGCTTCCAGGGCAGCCAGCACACACATTCAGTATAATGCCCTGGGCATTGCATGCAACCTGGCAGTTGATGGAGGGGATGCCCTTGCAGTTAATGTAGGCCCTACCGCACTCACTGGGTGGTGCTTTGATGCATATGTGCGTGCAGGCTATAGCACCCACTACGCCAGGGTAGTCTGCCATTTGGTGGAAGAGACGCATATTGCTGGTCAACACCTCACGTGTGTTGAGGAAATGTACGTGCTCACTGGCATGTGCTGACATGGCATCCAGGAACTGGTAGAATACTCTAGATGCTGATGCCTGTGAGATCCCCATGATATCCCCAGTTGTGCTTTGGGAGGTACCTGTGGCTAGTATACCTAGACCTACACATACCTTGGTATCCACTGGGATGGGTTTCCCTTGGCCTGTATGATGTAACAGGTGTGGCTGGCACAGCTCAACAATCTGCTGTAGGAGGTCTCTGTCCATCCCATAGCGGTCCACTATCTCCAGCTCATGTAGCCCCTGGTAGGTTACCCTGGGTCTGTACAGTCTTCTCTGTCTCCTCACTGAGGGTTTTTCCAGCAACATTCACATCCTCACCATCCTCAGCCTCCTGCACATGTTGGTCTATGTTGCCTACTGCAGCCCTTCTCATTTTGTTGGATTGTTTCGTAAAATTTCCCCACATGTATACACTGGTGGTGTAGAGTGTGGAAAAAAACTGTGGGTATGGTGCTTGCTCACTTTATCATAGTGTTCTGGGCTGGGCCTATAATCTGCTGATTGTGATAATTATCACCTGTTTGCCCAGCTGGTTCACCTTGACTACTCTCCTACTGCTGTTGCCCCTTCCAATTGCACTAGGCAGGTATAGACACACCCCTAGCTTACCCGTGCTAAGGCAGGAGCAATCCCGAGACAAAGTGCTCCAATGTCCGTACAGTATGCCTGACACCCCCCCCAAACTTTCACCTATATTCGAGTCCTGCACCCGGCTAGCTATACACATACACTGTTGGGATCTGCATCACACACTGGGGATAGACGGGATTCACTATTTTCCACCTTGTTTGCATAGTATTGCCTTCTAATGCAGTTACATGACCCATACTGAGCGTCCACAAAAATAACCACTGCTTACTGTCATGCAAAGCCATACACAACTGGTTAAAAGTGCCTTACTATCACTGTATTCGATGTTCCTTGTTCTTCCCAGCAACAAAATAACCAGTCTCTGCACGGCTCAAATGTGGGACCCTGCATACCATAGACGATGTGCTTTACCACTAAGCCATAGCAAATATACATACATCTGAGGTTATCACATACAGATCATCAAGCACAGGCATTTAACAGTATAGGACATGTATTCCATCATGAAGATTTATGTGTGCTAATGTCTATATACATACATATATATATATATATATATATATATATATATACATACACACATATACATATACACACACATATATAGATATAGAATATATATCACAACAGCGGACCCCTTGACACCAAAGCATTAGACAAGAATGAAAAGGAAACCACATGCGCCTCCTGCATTATGTACTGGTGTTACTATCAAGGCAAGTGTGTTTCTGTGCGTCACATGGGTTCAGACTGTATTAAAGGTAAGATTAGGGCTGCTGACATTACTCACCAGACCTATTGGTGAATGTATGTGTATATCTTGCCAATCCAGTCTCTTAGGCGATTGTGACATTTATGGACACTATATAGGAAAACAACAAAGCACACTCCTCAACACATCCTGGAGCTAGCCACTCACAGATACCAACACATAGGATATGACTGCCAAACACACATACTTGTCATGCTTTGGAATAAAACACCTACCTATCTATTCTATCACACTACAGCATTATGCAGTAACAGAATGCACTACTGAGATTAGTGGGACACAATACTCCCAGAGGTGTACTTGTAGGTGGGTGACATCATCAGCAATAGAAAAGTTGGTGATAGGGATTGTATGGAGTGTGAGCAATACAGAAGCATTACTCTGTCCCCAGGCAGACGGAGAAACATCCACACACAGTTGGCATGGCTGGGATTAGAACATAGATCTAACTATTTTATCACAATGTGGCATTGCATAGTTATAGAACACGCTACCGAGATTATTGGAACACAGCACTCCCAGAGGCTTACTTCTAGCTGAGTGACATCATCAGCAAAGGAAAAGACTGCAATTGGGATTGTATGCAGTCTAAAAGCATATTATTGTCCCCAGGCAGACAGACACACAGTTGGCATAGCTCGGATTAGAAGACAGACCTAACTACTTTATCACACTACAGCATTATGCAGTTATAGAATGCACTACCAAGATTACTGGGACACAGCACTCCCAGAAGTGTTCTTCTAGGTGGGTAACATCATCAGCAATGGAAAAGATGCCGATAGGGATTGTATGGAGTGTGAGCAGTCTAAAAGCACACTACTGTTCCCAGGTAGAAAGACACACACACAGAGTTGGTATGGCTGGGATTAGAATACAGACCTAACTACTATATCACACTACAGCATTACACAGTTACAGAATGTGCTACCGAGATTATTGGGACACAGCACTCCCAGGGGCGTACTTCTAGGTGGGTGACATTATCAGCAATGGAAAACATGGTGACAGGGATTGTATGGAGAGTGAGCAGTCAAAAAGCATATCACTGTCCCCAGCCAAATGGACACACACACACAGTTGTTATGGGATTAGAACACAGACCTAGCTATCTTATCACACTACAGCATTATGCAGTTACAGAACACACTACCAAGATTACTGGGACACAGCACTCCCAGAGGCATACTTCTAGGTGGGTGACATCATCTGCAATGGAAAAGATGCTAATAGGGATTGTATATAGTGTGAGCAGTCTAAAAGCATACTACTGTCCCCAGGCAGACAGACACACACACACATAGTTGGCATAGCTGGGAGTAGAACACAGACGTGGGTTACCTTATATCATTACAGCATTACACAGTTTCAGAATGCACTACTGAAATTACTGGGACACAGCTGTCCCAGAGGTGTACTTTTAGGTGGGTGACATCATCAGCAATGGAAAAGACGCCGATAGGGATTGTATGGAGTGTGAGCAGTCTAAAAGCATGTCACTGTCCCCATGCACATGGACACACACAGTTGACATGGCTGGGATTAGAACACAAACCTAACTACCTTATCACACTACAGCATTATGCAGTTACAGAATACGCTACCAAGATTACTAAGACACAGCACTCCCAGAGGTGTACTTCTAGGTGGGTGACATCATCAGCAATGGAAAAGACTATAATAGGGATTTTATGGAATGTGAACAATTTTAAAGCATATTACTGTTCCCAGGCAGATGGACACACACACAGTTGGCATGGCTTGGATTAGAACACAGACCTAACTACCTTATCACACAGTTACAGAACATGCTACCGAGATTACTGAGACACAGCACTCCCAGAGGCATACTTCTAGGTGGGTGACATCATCAGCAATGGAAAAGACAGCAATAGGGATTGTATGGAGTGTGAGTAGTCTAAAAGCATATTCTTGTCTCCAGGCAGACGGAGACAAACACATGCCAGTGGTGTAATCAGGACAACTGACTATCTATGGACCTCTATTACAATACTACATAGATACGAGCCAAGTCACAGACACTGCACCTTTCAAGACTGTCAATATGACCTTATAGGAATGTGGACATTGACATGGATGCTGGCATTTACAATGTACATACCTGTGAACCAGTGTGTTCAATGTAGGAATCCATCCTGAAGTAGGGTATGGCCATCTGTTGACTGGACAACCACTATCGCTATACAGGGTTACAATAGCCATGCTCATACATCTAGAGGCACATAACTGACACAAGGTGTCACTGGGCATGCTCACACATTTAGTAGCACATGGACGTTTGGAATGCACTATGTGTCCATCTACACAATGTCATACTGGGCATGCTCACAAACTTAGTTGCAAAGGGTTGTTTTGTATGCACTCTGATTCTAAACATGGAAGGGCACAGTGGTGTTGATAGTTGTCATTGTTAGCATGAATGCTGCACTACATATATCTGACATCTTCTACACAACGTCTGCTGCTGTCCGTCACCTTAGATGTATCAATCTAAACGTGGCACACTAATACCACCCGTGGTGATGTCCTGCCAGGAGTGGCTACTTCACCCATATAGTGCCATTCATAGATGAATGTCCTGAGACCAGGTTAACACCCTGACACCTAGAGGGTAACTGCATTGTATGTGTATGATAAACAGTGCTAAATGTGTAGCATTCGTAATCACAGTTGCCCAATGTAGCTTCAACAATGGGGAATACTGACATCTGTACATGAGGAACACCTGGCTGAAAGCTTAGTTGTGCACAATAGCACTACAACCGTATACCTCAGATACAGACATGTGGGCCATACCACCATTATGGACTGCTCCACATGGTGGTGTCCCCACGTATATGAAGGCCACTCACATGTACTGACCAGTACACCCTCAAAAGGCATCACAGATGTGTCAGGTGCAGATCACAGTGTCAAAAGCCGCATTCTAGGATGTAGTCCTCAGACATCACCATGTCCTTGGACCAGCAATGCACATCCATACATGTGGTAGAACATATATTAGTACAACACCATGTGACCCATGACTAGTGGACTGTACCTAGCTCTACAGCAACTGTGCAGACTGCCCATGTACTGACACAGTTGCATCGTGTGTTATGCAATGCAATGATACCACTGTTCATAACCAGGTCGGCTGTACACATAACAGGGGCCCTGGGTCATATACAGCAATAACAGATGACTGTTTCTGTACACCGCTAAACACCCTCATGTTTGGATATAACATACATATACCTGCTGTGGATATGTAAATGCCACACACACACACACACACACACACACACACACACACACACACACACACACACACACACACAACACATATGTACATAGCATAGCTGTTGCTGTCCTTCATGCAGACAGGTGGCTACAGTAATTACACACATCACATGGAAGGTAGGTCCATGGCTGTTGAATGCTAACAGTGCATAAGGTGTGATATCAATGTTGACTGAGTTAACATTCCCTCTGTACTGGTTACCCATGACAAATATCATATCATACAGCAGTCCATGTCTCATGTATGGTATCACACATGTCCACCAATTGCAATGCCTACTAACATGGCTGAATGACAGGAATGTAGGACCTACACACATGTACATGTGGTGTGCATTCAGCTACCATATGTGTGCAGTAGCTGATGTTTGCAGGTGACATGTGTTTTACTACAACATGCAGTTGCAATGCAGCCCCATCATTGCCAACTGTATATGGTGATATACTGACAGTACGGTAAGATGTACATCAGGTATGGATGGATGTGTGGACATAAAGTGGTGGGCCATCTTTGCAAATGGATGTTTGCTGAAGACACCTCACAGGTGTGTCACAAGCCATCCTATCATAACATGTGCAAACACTAAGCTATGTTTCTGTTAATTGAAGGGAAAGACATACAACCTACACAACGGTCAGGGTGTCACTGACTGTAAATCACTTGACACCTGTAACACTTAAGACCTCCCGTGTGCATATATCAGCACAATTGCCAAAGGTAGCATCAGTACACATTGTAATGTGGGCAATACTGCTGCATGAAAGATGCTGAAGGCGATTGAGACACAATAAGAGAAGCTGATGGTTCCACAAATTTATTTTTCCAATATATGTTAGCGCTTTCGGCAAGTTAAATAACTCACCTTCCTCAGACAAACAAACAGTGGGATGACTTTACACTGCTGTTTAAATATATGCAACCAATTACCATAAACCAATCATGAAAGTTAGCATTCAATTCTAATTAAAAACCATGGGAACTTAGAAATATGTATAAAACATCACATCCTGTAGTATACAATGGTGTTGCTACGTGTTGCTAGCTGTTAGGTACACATTCTAGTAAAATTTCACACTGTTGGACTTCATTTTCTAAAAATTTCCAAACACTAAAAGAAATATACATTGTATACTTGTGTATATCTTGCCCAATGAAAGTGGGTAAACAAATGAGCAAACAAGGGACTGCCGGCTTAGATATAACTATTATTCCTTGTTGTTGTGTTTAATAAAAGAATTCCATTTTTAAAAAATCCATTTTTTTAAAAAATCCATTTTTTGAAAAGTTGTTGCATTTGTTAACACATTTCTGTGGTTTACATAAACTGTGAATCTCGTTGATTCGTCTAGAAATGCACCCTACTCTCGTGCCCATGACTTGTGAAATCTGTACAAAAGAGATGGTGTGCTGAATACTGAACAGAATTAATGACATGTTAAGTGTGCAACTATGATGTAACTGACCAAGGGAATAAACTTGATATTGTTCTAGACTTACTGACAATTAGTGACACAGTTGTGTTCCCCTTTTGAAAAACTAGAATAAAAACCATTTGAATTAGACTATCTGTTGTAAGAAAGCCATTTAAGGATGCATTTGATAGACTGTGCTTCGTTGATACCTGGAAATAGGTGAGCTCTTGTGCGAATCTGCCACAGGAGTTCGTCTATTTCCAATCGTGTTTGCCATGGACCCCCTCTAATGTCCGCTTCTCTGTGTTGCAGGACTAAATAATTAAATGTATGGCCACTAAATTCCATACAATGCCTGGCCAAGGCATTGTTGGAATCATTCTTTGTTATGGCATATTGATGTTCGTATATTCTATGTTTGAACATCCTCTCGGTTTTACCGATATAAAATCCCTTGCAATGGTTACATAGGGCAGCGTACGTGACTGATTTCATTTCACAGTTAAAGCGTCCTTTGATCTTGTAGTCTTTACCATTGATGTTACAGCTGTTGGTAACTTTAATGTGTTTACACTGAGTGCAAAAACCACACTTAAACATGCCCTGAAGTTTGTTGGAGGTAACATGGGGTTTTGATTTTTCCAAAATGGACTTCATGTTTTTACCTCGTCTGTATGTAATTTTTGGACGTTCACCTAAAAGAGAGCACAGGCCTCTATCGTTTTTGATGATATCCCAGTTTTTGTGAACTATTTCTCTTATTTTTGTCGAATCTAATGAATAAGTGTGCAAGAAACTGGTTGTGAACTTGCCCTTTTCTATTTCTGTTATTGTGGTCATACTTGAGTCAGTCATTACCTGATTATCACAGATAGCAATAGAGGCCGTACCTGATCCTGAAAGTAAAGGAAGAAAGTGGCCCCCTTCTCGTTTATGTGTCACTTCTGCAACTATATTTGTTATCAGAGAAAGGGGGTATCCTCTGGACTCAAACATGTTTGTAAGCTTGATGCACTCGTTGACAAAATCTTGAATATCTGTTGTCATACGTGCAGCTCTTACTATCTGTCCTTTTATAACCGCCCTCTTTTGGTGATATGGATGATTACTTGTAAAGTGTAAGAGTGAGTTCGAATAAGTTGGTTTTCTGTATATACAACTTTTAAATCTCTTGTTAATTTTGTCTTTGATGAGCAAAATATCTAAATAATTGATCTTAGTATCACTTACGCTGTGTGTGAACTCTAGGAAGTTGGTTGTCATGTTGATTCTGTGCATAAATACAGGGATCATGTCCATGGTACCATCCCAAATGCAAAAGATGTCATCCTGGTACCGAGTGTACCAGGTGACATGTTTGAGAAATAATTCATCCTTAAACAATACAGTAGACTCCCAATACGCCATGACTGCGTTTGTGAATGAACCCCCACAAGGTGAGCCCATGGCTACACCTGATGTTTGCACGTAGCATTGGTTTTCGAAAATAAAGAAGTTGTTAGCCAAAATTAATTCTAAAAGAGTCTCAGTTAAATTTATAGAGTCATCTCCTATGTTTTTGGACACCATGTACTCTCTGATCCAAGCAATACCGACTGACTGTGGTATAACTGTATATAAATCTTTGACATCGATTGTCAAAAACAAAACATGCTCATTGTAGGGAAGTTTGTTGATGTTCTCCAAGAAGGACCATGAATCCTTGCATATGTGCTTCTCGTTTTGGATCAAAGGTTTTATGATACTATCAACGAGTTTAGCACATGCTTGAGTAACTGATCCCCTCCCATCAATGATAGGCCTGAATGGGGGTGCATTTAACCGTTTATGTAACTTAGGTGTTCCAAAAAATGAAGGGATTCTTGGGGCAGGCATCAAAAGATATTTGTGTGTGTCACTATCAATCAATCCTTCCAAAAATAAATCATTTAAGATATTGTTAATTTTCTTATAAGCTCCATGAATCTCATTTTTGGTCACCAATTTGTAAGCAGTTGAATCTAGATGTTCGAGCATATACTCAACATACTTACAATGGTCCATGAAAACGATGCCCCCACCTTTGTCTGGTTTCATAGCTCGAATATGACAATCATGCAAGAGATGGATGAAATCACGTTCTAACAAGGTGATGTTGCTTAGATGTTGTTGGTTATTATAAATAACCTGGTTCTTAATAGCCCATAGGTCCATCTCACAAATTTTCTCAAATGTGTGCAAGGTGGGATGTAAAGGTGGATTATAGGAACTAGCTACTCTAAGTAATTTAACTGTAGATGAATCATTCCCCATCAAGTGGTTCAAATTTAATTTTCGTGTAAACACTTTGAGATCTATAATTGTATTGCCTATGTCCATATGATTACCAGGGACAAAGCTGAAGTCCTTTGCTAGAAAATCTACAATGTCCTGCTGGATATCTATGGCTGTGTAATTATAAACAGTAAAGTCACCGTTAGTGCTTCTATACAACCTTGGTTTTACACCAAAGTCCAATATGTCATTCATCTCCTGCGTCCACGACATTTGTTCCTCGTGTTGCTCCTCATTGGAGCCCGGGGACAATTGTTCCCCGAAGGACAGGTCACTAAAGGAAAATCCTGATTGTTGTTAAAGTTATTAACACCCTGACATTCAAAGGATGTAGTTGGCATTGCTTGTTGTTGAACATTATCTGCTCTCCCCTCTCGTGGAAAGTTAGTTTGATTTGGCCCATTATTGTTATTGTTATTTAGTCTGGGACTCCTTCTAGGGGCCTGTCTTGTTTCAGTTTGGTTGTTGTTGTTATTAACAGGAAGTGCTGTTGTAGAAAAGGAATTCTGCTGGTCATTGTCCCAGTTACCATTTGGATTTGATTGTACATTCCGTGGGAGTTTGGGATAGGCACATTTATTGGCATAGTCCCTAATATCTCTAGCCAGTTTCTTTTTCTTTGTATTGATAAGTTTTTCAATGGTAGCATCAATACTAGAAAAGATCCTACAGTACTCATACTTGTATCGTGGAAACTCTACATGATTTTTAATCTCAGTTTCCAATTTTCCCAGTTCTACTTTTAATTTGTTGATGTCACTCATGTAGAACGCTATTAATGCTTGTAAAAAGTCAGTCCCTTGTCTGTCAAATAGATCCAACAGTTCTTGATAAAAAACTGAATCGTCCGTCAGTCCTGCCGGAAAACGCCACTGGCGTAGACCCTTGGGAATTATCTTGTTCTTAATGCACTCTTGTAAATATGATGTTTCCAATTGCAACTTTTTGCACTTAAACAATTTAGTGTCAAATAAGTCAATTTTTATGCCTAAGTTCAAGTTAATTGTATCTTGCGACATAATGTTAACGACTTCAGAATTGGATCTTCCCAAAAAGAAATTATTGTTATCCAAAAAATTATGCATAATAGGTATACCTTCTGAATTAACAGAAGTATAATCGTTACCTCTTGTTGATGCAGCCGTTTGCGTGTTGTCCCTCTGTGGCTGATTTCCGGTAGCTGCGATGGGAAAAAGCTGTTCAGCGTTGCCTGCTGGCGTGTGGGAGTCCATTTCTGAAGTTTGGTTAACGGTTATAGAAGGAGGTGAACCTTGTCCGTTAGGAATAGTTCCTCCGCTTGAATTAACGGAAGGCATGAGTCGACTCACGTTGTCGGTGTTGTTCAATGAAGTGAAATTAGAAAAGGCATCTACCTTTTGCGTTAGAGCGTCAACTCTTTTAAGAAGTGCTTCGACTAGCACTGTTAAGTTCCCTGGAGAGTTAGTACTGCTGCTATTGTTGTCATCCTGCTGCGAAAACAGCATTGGAGAACCAGCTCCTCAGGTTCCATTCGCCATGCCCAAAACACTTGAAACGAAACAAAAAATCCACAAACCACTGAAAGATGCTGAAGGCGATTGAGACACAATAAGAGAAGCTGATGGTTCCACAAATTTATTTTTCCAATATATGTTAGCGCTTTCGGCAAGTTAAATAACTCACCTTCCTCAGACAAACAAACAGTGGGATGACTTTACACTGCTGTTTAAATATATGCAACCAATTACCATAAACCAATCATGAAAGTTAGCATTCAATTCTAATTAAAAACCATGGGAACTTAGAAATATGTATAAAACATCACATCCTGTAGTATACAATGGTGTTGCTACGTGTTGCTAGCTGTTAGGTACACATTCTAGTAAAATTTCACACTGTTGGACTTCAATTTCTAAAAATTTCCAAACACTAAAAGAAATATACATTGTATACGTGTGTATATCTTGCCCAATGAAAGTGGGTAAACAAATGAGCAAACAAGGGACTGCCGGCTTAGATCTAACTAACAGGTTAACAGTACACATGGCTGATGTATGGCATATGACCTTGACATTAACATGTAGTATGACATGTAATCTACTGACGTGTGCATTGACGTGCATACATGTTTGACACAATGGTGTCCTGTCACATATACAGTGGTGTAATGGTGTCACATTGCAGTGATGTCTGTCTGCCCTACAGATAAAAATGCACTTTTAGCAGATGTGCATGACCATTGAAGGGTATTATGAGGCATCTATATTGCTATAAAGTGTGAAGTGCAGACACAGTGCCATTGCATGGAATCATGAGGCGTCTCTATTGCTATACAGTGTGAATTACACACACAGCGCATAGCCATGACTGTGTGCATACACAATACATATATACTGTGGATTGTGACCCACGTCGCTGAGGTGTATACACAGTAAACCATGATGTGGAATGTGTAACACAGGTCACCGAAGGACATATGGATGACACCCCTGCACATCTGCAAACATATTTTAGCTGCCTGGCAACCATGTCCACACATGGCAGACTTGTCAATACACCATGTCCCACATGACATTTGTGTACCACACACACAAGGTGCAAGACTGACAGTGATGTCCAACAGTAGCAAGGGAAATGTACTGTATCTGTGGCCTGATGTGGTTGTCTGTGTATATATGTGGATGCTGTACAGGTGACTACTGTCATGCTGTGACACAGTCATGATGTTCAACACATCTTATGTGGTCGAATGAAGTTACGCCTCCACAAGCTGTGCACAGGTTTGTAGGATGTCCAGTGTTCCACATCTTCAATATAACCATTCAACAAAGGCTATAGTTGGACCATGTGTAGCCAATGTACAACAGGGTGTACACACAAACACATCACATCTACTGTGTGTTGCTGCAAGTCGCTGGCCATCCTCCATGGCCATGTGTGAACATGTGTTGGCCAAACGGTTGTGATGGCCATCTGTCTCACATGTCTGTGTTGTCCCATATGACATACACCCATAGATGTCAAATACTCCACTGTCCACAGGGTTATGCAGACAAAGGCTTGTATGTTTGGTATGTGGGGTATGTTTTATGGGATAGTGAGACAACGTTGCAGCCGAACCACTACATGTCATGGACATGTCAGATGGCACATCACAATGTGTGCACTCATAGCAGGGGCATAATCCACAATGGTGAATCCTGTGGGCTGCCCATACTCCAGCTCACTGTGTAGTACTGTTTGTGTACCCCACATGTGTAGTTCTGATGTATAGTACATGTTCCTACATTGAACAACACCTCCACTGTTGTATGCACAGCTGTCCACACATCTAGCAATGACAGTTTCTGTGGTTTCATGTCAGTGTTTCACTTAGTTTGTAAGTATTACACATGGGTAGCCAGTGTGATGGATTGCAGATGTGACCTGTATATTATGACTGGACCATACATTATGTGTACATGCGTTAACTGGCCACATGGCGAATAGATCTGTGCATTAACATGCCTGATACTTATAACTGTCTCACCTGCAACATCCTGCTGTCTCTGCAGAATGCCAGAGGTACCTATATAGGGGTGACACAGCAGTATGTTCATTATCCATGCCTGTATGACAGCTACAGGGTGCAATGTGCATGCTAACACATTCGCCAGTACAATAGGATATACTATGGAGTATGCACATGTGTGCATACACAGAGTAGCATGCTATAGTATGCGGCATGTGTGTATACATGCCTTGCATATGATGTTACATTACATATTGTACAGTGGCAGATGCAACTATATGGGATATAATAGTTATATGTGCAGTAGTGACTTACCAGGCAACTCCAGGCTTGGTGGTTGAGAGACACCCACCTCCACAATGGAAGCTAACATTTGTGGATGCTGTTCTGATGGTGTCCCCAGGTTGGCTAGTAGTTGGTGTCCCGCCACCTGTTGCACCCTGTTCCCTGGCAATTGCATTCTCACGCTGTTTTGCACATCTGATCAGGTCCATGCAGTGTCTGCGCACCTGCTGGTATGTGCGGTTGTGGCTACCCACATCATTAACCCTCCTGCAAAATTCCTGCCACAGGTCATCCCACTGCTGTGCATTCTGTGGCACATGGCTAAACAGGACATCATAGTTGTCTTGGAGGTAAGGTATAAGGGCCTCATTCTCCAAGCGGGTATAGGCTGGGAGCCTTGCTCACGGCATATCTGGAAGACATAATGATGGAGACAGGTCACAGAATCTCAAAGATGCACAGAGATACAGCTGCACATACATATGTATCATTTATTACGTATAAACAGTTGTCTTTGCAAATCTTCATGACACTGACACCACTGACGTGTTTGTGTCACACACATGTGACACCCAATGGGGATTGGATGTTATCACCATATATGTGTGTCACCTGATTACATTGCTCATACTCCATGTGGATGCTGTCTTGATGTGGACATGTCTGTTTGCCTGTAGTGATGTTCTTACCTATCAGCACATGCCTGGATGTGTCCACATTAATGCTGTCAACCTTGACGCTGTGTATATGTCAGATATCAGCACATACACTGCCTTAACGGACATGACCTGTGACAATGCAGATATACACATGGAAGCCTTTACGTGCATGTGTTTTGCCATATACATCTACATGGCACTGTACAGCAGTTCATCATCCTGCCATGTATCACCTGTGTTGCACATGTGATACACATGGGACACTGGCTAGCCGGATGGTATTTGCATGGATGGTTATCAACTATAGCATGTACGGCCAAGGTCATGTAGTAGTCTGTATGTCCTGGGCCATGTATGTATGAGCGTAGGATGTATGGTTACCTAGCTGTAGCCGACAGCCATGTTTCCGGCACCAGGTAAAGCAGTGCCACATAACTGAGCCAGATGGTTAATGATACATCTACCATGCAGTCATCACACCATGTCTGACAGAGGTGAAATGTGCAGCTTTGCTGGACAGGTTTGCATAGTATGGCACGAGTATGTAACATGTATGGCACAAGGATCTGTCCAGCATGTGGAGATCCTTGTACTAGGAAGGTGGATGTCCATGACGTATGTATTTCAGATCAGGATATGTACATGTAGCATGTCCAACATCACATGTCTTTATGCAGGGTAGGCATCATGCTACATAGTGGAGATGAGAATTGTGAAGGCTGGTGTCGCCCATCCAAACATGGGCAATACCCCTTAACGGTGATATGTGATCTGATATTGGTCACTTGAGTGATGAGTATGGCTGTACAATGATCTCCATGTTCATGGATGGCACCCTGTCATGAATACGGTTGCCTCTTATGACCACCTATTAGGCTTGGTGATGTCACTAGCTCAGGGAGGTAAACTGCACATCACCATCCCTTACACACAGTCCCCATTATGTTGACCGCTGCCTAGGTGGTAGTTCCTGGGTACAGGGTTATTAACCTAGCGGTGACAATGCAATATACAGCTGTCAGATTGTGCACATATGTCACACACCTCACCCACAAAGCCCATTCAGTATGTTGTCCACAACACTGAGTCAGCTATTGCTCCTAGGTCATAGCCATTCACATACTTACATAGGCAGATGCCTCCCATTTGTCTGTGTGGTATGGGCTACAATGTGGGGGAGTACAGTGAATTAAACCTGTTTTACTGTAGCTGCCACTGGTGTGATATGTACATATTACTCAGACACCTTTTGTAGTGTTGGTTCTGTCAACAGTCCACTGGCAGAACACTCCTGTGACATGCAAAGGTACAGCTAGTATACTGAGTGTAGGTGGAACACTGTACGGGTGATGATGTCCTATGACCTGTCACAGGTATGATATGCAGTGTGAAATCATCCGTACTGTCATCTACATCTGTACTGCTAACGACATATATGTTGATTAAGGTTCCTGGACTTTCAGACCAGACTCAGCAGGGTAGTAGTGCAGTGCCTCCCATTATGAGTGGTGTCTCCACTTTGTGGGTTGTGATAACTGTTGGTGTGCCCCATTCAGTGTTTTCACAGACTGACATGAATCTATGTTTTACATGATGTGTATGTGTAGAGCAAACTGCTTTGCCATATGTGTATGATACAACCAGGGATATGGACAGGTCCCATGCAGCCTGAATTCACCTTGTACCATCATAGTTATGGTTACAGGGCCTCTGTAGTGTTCATGGATATGTGATTGTGTACCTGTTGGGGGGGGGGGTCAGTGTGTTTATGTTATCCAGCACCCTATCTGTATTGCTTATCCATGTTCAGAACTTGTTCAGAACATGTAAGCACTTCATGAGCTACTAATTACTATAGCACTCAATCCTCCTCATTACCTACAGGTAAACACTGTTTGTACTTACATTTCCCACTTGCTTACAGTAAAACAGCTCTTGTACGCACTTTCCTCACATATCTAGTGGGGAATAGTTAAATATTCAGGCATGCCCAAGTGTCAATTCCCAGTGTTACCGCCTGTCTATATGATGAATATGGGCATCATGAGGCAATATAGAAATTGTCTCGTGTGCACAGTCAATACTCCCCTCCTAACATACAACACTACAACCTATGGGAGATGCACATATCTAGCCATGCTGGAGGTAAAGCTCTCTCCAACCCAGACTGAACCTGACAATCATGTGGGGATGTTAAACGTTTGCACCACACCACACTCATCACATAGTCTCACTAGATCTCCACCACCACAGGCCACACATAGTAAGATTACAACATTTGCGGAGCCTCTCAATACTACATTGTCTAGGCAACAGAGAACTCTAAAGCAGAAACACAGGCAGCCCCCATCACCCAACACAACACCAATTGCTTATAGCCCACAGACTCAGTGTGCCCATCAACCACAGCCAATAGGGCGATATAATGTACCCACTACACTAGTCACAGGTGACTCTATAGGCGGTCACACTGATGTCACACTCAGCAGGCTACACAAGGTGATAGTCACTTTTAGCTGGCTGTCGGGTAACAGGATCCGCAACATAACCTATGCACTCAGGCCACTCCTCAACAGGTACAATATGACAGTGTCATTCTCCATGTTAGTGTGAATGCACTGAGATGTAACTTCCTGGACTACATGTACAGAGACATGGAATAGCTCTCTGATCTTGTAGCCCAGGCAGGTATCACCCTAGCCCTGAGAAGCATTCGGCATTCATCCAGACTGATTACACAGTACAAGGACTGAATTATTTACTTCAACAATTGGCTATGTTTCTGGTGTCATCCCAAGAGTATCCAGTATCTGTCTGCTTTGAATTACATGGTCGACAGAACCCGATGGTTTGGCACAGATGGCCTGCACCTGTCGGCCCTGGGATTACAGATAACATCTAAGGCTCTTGCTGCTCCTATATTGCCTGTTTTAGGCATGGTTCAAATAACATATTCACCACCGTAACAGGAACAGGCAAGCAAAATCTGAGTGTAATGCTACTCAGTGCTTGACATCTTCATCTCAAATGCATTCACCCAAGGCACTCCTTGTAATGGACCACTTCGATATCTCTGCATTGACTGGGACCTGTTTCTAAGCTTCTGAAAGCACCCCTGCACTAACAGGCTATTACTCAGACCACACCTTTCAGTCATGTAACCAGGACTGGAACACCCATATTTCCCAAGGCTATACACACCTCCAGGCTGGTTGCTTAGCACAATGCATCAGAGGTAATCCAAGTGCAACTACCTCTGGCCATACCTGCTATACAAATTGTAGCTTGCTACAGATTCCACACCATACCTCATGGTTAACGGTCCTCACTTCTTGGTGTACTGGAAAGTAGGGTTCAAACAGATACTACTGATGTGCGACTGACACTACCCCACCATTAACTGAGATACCTACTCATGTACCGACACATTAGGACAACGCTTTCTGGGATTCATAACCTCCAATCACCTTGATCAACCTATCCACACCACTACCAAGGCCAACAATATCCTAGACCTGGTCATTACCAAGATGTGTGACTGGTGTTCCACACCTGGGGTTATCTCCTTGTTGGTCAGATCAGAATGTACGCTAATCACCCTTGTTATCCACATCCTGACACCACACCATTTACGGAAAACACAGTACAATATTTCTACAAAGCCAACTTCAGGCTTCTTATGACAGCAGTAGTAAACGTCATGACACCCATGCAGATGGACAATACAGTTACAACCGCTGAATCATACACAACTGCACTTAATTAGCACTTACATGACTGCATGGATCATGCTATCCCAAACAAAGCCATGACGGTACCCACCAAAAAATGGATGCCACTCTGGTGGTCCACTGCCATGGACATAATGTACAACAGAAGGAGGAGACTGTTGCAAAGTAGAGTACAATCCCATGAGTGGAGGAGCTCCCTGGTCAGCCTCAGTAGGAATCTGAGATCCCTTATCACATCCTCCAAAGCTAGCTATGCAAACATTATGGTGACTTATTCCAAGGACTACCACAACGTGTTCTAGAGGTATGTCACTACTCTCGATGGCGATACCCACATCTGCTCTGACATACAGCAGTCAGGCATGAACATTACAGAATCAACTGATATTGGCAACATCCTGGCAGATAGGTTCAGTGCTAACTTTACACCCCTCTCACACCCTAAAGGGCCCATATCTATACAGGAATGATGCAGAGTCCCTGCAATCACAACTACGCAGTTCAAAGCTGCACTCTCTAAAGCCAGGAAAATAGCATCCATGTGACCGTACAACATCCCAGTCTGTGATTTCCATGAACTTCAGAATGAAATGGCTCCCCACTTGGGCACCATATTCACTAATAGCCTTGCATCAGGCATTGTGGCCCTTGAATGATGCACAGCAACAGTTATCACACTCCACAAAGGTGGTGCCACAATGGACCAGGGGAACTATTGCCCTATACGCCTGACTAGATTGTTCTGCAAGGCTATGGAGCACATCATCATGGATCTCATTCACAGAGACATTGGTGGCCACCAAACCTTTGATTCCACGCAGTTTGGATTTGTTAGGGCCAGACCATGCCTCCTAAACCTGGTGAAGTCCTTTGAGACAGTTACCAAGGCAGTAGATGAGGGTAAGGAGGTCCACACAGCCTACCTTGACCTCTCAAAAGCTTTCAACACCATTCCCCATTCTGGTATTGTCAACATACACATCCACCTGCACATCAACCCCTACGTCATGAGATGTTATGCAAAGCGGCTCACGGACAGAACCCACACAGTGAGGGTAGCATACCTTAGTTCCTACTGTAAATCAGTTACAATTGGCATCCCCCAGTCCCCGGTCATAGGACCCCTGATAATTGGTATATGCTTCTCAGAGGTACAGGCTAGCAGAGGAGGACTTACCCTGAATAGGTTTGCAGACGACTGCAAACTAGGGGCCATGAATGATTCACCAGCTGGTACAGACACCCTCCATAAGGATGTCACTGGGATGGATACCTGGTGTCAATAACATGGCCTGAAGCTGCATGCCACAAGGTGCATAGACATCCCCTTTGGATTACACCAATCACCCATGGACTATCACATAGGTGGTAGTCCCCTAGATACATAAGACATAATAAGGGATCTTAGAACTCAAGTAGATAGCATCCACTCCTTTGCTAACCATATTGCCAAGGTGGTGTCGATATCCTTCTATATGGCCCCCTAATCTCTAATGGGTTTGTAGCCAGAACAAAGGCTGCCATTGTGCCTCTCTACTCATGAATTATGAAACACATTAAAGGGTACAACACCCCATTTGGGATGTACCGTACAAGACAACAGCAACGGCTTTAAATACCACAACATTACCACACCAAGAGGAATACTGACCTACGAAGGATAACGTATGCAGCCCAACTACAGAAACCCCAACTGTACTCATTTGCATACCGCATACTCAGAGGTGATCTCTGATGAACATACAAGGCCCATGTACAAAAGAATATTGATGGATATGCTCCACATAAGCAAAAGCCACTGAGAGCCACATGCTCTGGGATATGTACCTAAATGCAATGATGACTAGGACGTGCTGGAGGGATACATTCCTGACCCGGACACTCACCATGCTTTGGAACATGATTCCTATGTACATCAGGCAGGGAGCCTCACTAGCACTCTGCAAGAGATACCTCGATGGGTGGATGGGAGACAGACATGTACACCAGGGATCACTGCAGTGGCTCTGCTGTACAGAGGCACAGGAAATGAATGGCTCTGCTTTTCACAGACACAGGACACAAACCTAGGGAGGTGCTGCAAGTGAAAACACTGTAGTTAGGCTTATGAATGGCCTTGGCCAGACAGCATAGTATCTAACTATGAACCTATGAAGCTATTACATGTCCTTTGTGCATGGATAATTGACTAGCTCTTCCATTTCAATTAGCTATCATGCTGATACACTGTCTGGTGACTACAAGTCATATGTATCCTGTTATTGTGTATTGTACATGCCAATAGACATACCTGATGTTTGCATAACATAACAGTCTTCTTCTTCTTTCGGCTGCTCCTGTTAGGGGTCACCACAGCAGATCAACTGTTTCCATTTCTTCCTGCCCTCTGCATCTTGCTCTGTCACACCAACCACCTGCATGTCCTCTCTTACCACATCCATAAACCTTATCTTAGGCCTCCCTCTTTGCCTGTTACCTGGCAGCTTCATCCTTAGCATCTTTTTCCCAATATACTCTGCATCCCTCCTCAGCACATGTCCAAACCAACGTAATCTTGCCTCTCTGGCTTTGTCTCCAAACCTTCCAACCTGGGCTGACCCTCTAATATACTTATTCCTAATCCTGTCCATCCTCATCACACCCAGTGCAAATCTTAACATCTTTCAACTCTGCCACGTCAAGCTCTGACTCCTGCCTTTTTGTCACTGCCACTGTCTCCAACCCATATAACATAGCTGGTCTCACTACCCTCTTGTAGACCTTCCCTTTCACTCTTACAGGTACTCTTCTGTCACAAATCCCTCCTGACACTCTTCTCCACCCACTCCATCCTGCTTGGATCTTCTTCATCTCTCTTTCAAGCTCACCATTACTCTGAACTGTTGATCCCAAGTATTTAAACTCATCCACCTTCGCCACCTCTACTCCCTGCATCCTCATCATTCCTCTATCCTCCCTGTCATTCACACATGTATATTCTGTCTTAGCCCTGTTGGCCTTCATTCCTCTTCTCTCTAGAGCATATCTCCACCTCTCCAGGGTCTCCTCCACCTGTTCCCTACTCTCATTACAGATCACAATGTCATCTGCAAACATCATAGGCCACGGGGACTCCTATCTGATCTCATCTGTCAACCTGTCCATCACCACTGCAAATAAGAAAGGGCTCAGAGCTGATCCTTGATGTAATCCCACCTCCACCTTAAACGCATCCGTCACTCCCACCGCAGACCTCACTGCTCTCACACTACCCTTGTACATATCCTGTACCACTCTTACATACTTCTCTGACACTCCCGACCTCCTCATACAATACCACAACTCCTCTCTAGGCACCCTGTCATATGCTTTCTCTAAATCCACAAAGACACAATGCAACTTCTTCTGACCTTCTCTGTACTTCTACATCAACAATCTCAGAGCAAACATTGCATCTGTAGTGCTCTTTCCTGGCATGAAACCATACTGCTGATCACTAATCATCACCTCCCTTCTTAACCTAGCTTCCGCTACTCTTTCCCATAACTTCATGCTGTGACTGATCAGTTTAATCCCTCTGTAGCTACTACAGCTCTGCACATCACCTTTATTCTTAAAAATCAATACCAAAACACTTTTTTCATTCTTCAGGCATCCTCTCACTTTCCAAGATTTCATTAAACAATCTAGTTAAAAACTCCACTGCCATTTCACCTAAACACCTCCATGCTTCCACAGGTATATCATCTGGACCAACAGCCTTTCGGTTCTTCATCCTCTTCATAGCTATCCTTACTTCCTCCTTGCTAATCCACTGCACGTCATGATTACTATCCGCACATCATCTAGCCTTCTCTCCCTCTCATTCTCTTCATTCATCAACCCCTCAAAGTACTCTTTCCATCTGCTCAACACACTCTCCTCACTTCTGAGTATGTTTCCCTCATTATCCTTTATCATCCTTACCTGCTGCACATCTTTACTAGCTCGGTTCCTCTGTCTAGCCAATCAGTACAGGTCATTTTCTCCCTCCTTAGTGTCCAACCATTTATACAACTCTTCATATGCCTTATCCTTAGCCTTCACCACCTCTCTCTTTGCCATGCACCTCATCTCCTTATACTCTTGTCTACTTTCTTCATCTCTTTGACAATCCCACTTCTTTTTCGCCAACCTCTTTCTCTGTATACTCTCCTGTACTTCTTCATTCCACCACCAGGTCCCCTTGTCCTCCTTCCTCTTTCCAGATGTCACACCAAGCACCTTTCTAGCCATCTCTCTTACTAACATAACATAACATAGCATAACATAACAGTAATGCTATGCAAAATGTTAGACATATCTACCTACAATACTGTACATTAAACATTTTTGCCACAATATCCACAATGCAAATCATAATTGCACAACAGAACCACCTTAGACATGTTATTCTCAGTTATACGCCCATACATATGCCTACTGTTACAGTATATCAGCATATACTATCCCCTGTTATGGCACGTACTTGTTGGACAAACCCTGCCACTGACAGCGGCTGGAGTGGAATTGTGTTTAAAGTCCTTATATAGCACCCCCTGTGGTGTATGAGGTGTTTACCTTGTGGACCACAGCAGTACACACAATTTCTACGAGCATTACTATGCTCAACAATACATCACTACATAATACCTTTTCCTACTATATGCATTGCGTACACTTTAATTAATACAGAACAGGTACTACATACACTAACATACTGAGTGTTCTACATACCTTATTAGTATCCAGAGTTGATGATAATATAAGTCCTATTCGTTTTCTGTTTTAACGGTTTTCTCATATGTACATACGGTTTGAATGTATGACAAGCCATCCTTTTATACTTAGATACCAGTAACATGTGGTATCCTGCCACCAATTGGTGTTCCAGAGTAGATGATTACATGCACATCAGCTGTGCAGCTACTACATTAGCCAATTTAATGGCAACAGTGGGGTATAATTGAATACTCCACTTGGGCATTGTCCCTTTGCCCTACCTTCGAGGAAGACGGCCTGGATGTGTTGTTTGTGATGAATTGCAACAGCTATATGGAGACACACATAGAGATATATTAACTTCATGGCCCCCCGTGGATTGTGTGTAATGGCTAGAGGATGCAGTTCTACATGTGAGTGTAGCTGTTATATCAGCCGTCTGATACCGGATTATTGCAACCAAACCCCGTAACATCGGCATCTGTTCCATTGTACAACAGCAATGATTTCACATAGGGCCATTATAGTGTGCTCTCACAAGGTATGTTAAGGCTTCTGCAGATGTCATAGAGTGAGTGGATGTTTGTGATGTTATTACAGTCTGCATTGCAATTGTTTCGGGTGTGGGGGAAATGTAGATGGGTGTACATAGCAGATGAAGGTGTGTAGGAACTGCATTTCTACATATTCCATATGTGTGTGAGGGCTCCTTCCCTAATTGAAGACCTATCATTTAGTAGACTAATACTATGGTTATTGCAGGCTTATTCATTAAGCCATTGTTAATTGGTTCCTGTATAGCATGCAGGTGATGTTGGTCCTTCAATCCCTTTGGAAATACATCGGTATGATATGAAATGTTGCTACATGAAAGCTGTCTCGTGTATTTCTGCCACAGATATTTGAACTCATTGGAGTTGTGTTGGTGACTGAACCTCTTTGGCTTGGGTTGCCACCTTTTCAAATGGCCATAGTGGGACATTTGCAGGGCACACATTGGATTTTAGAGGCTGACACATACCCATGGTCAGTACAAAATATAGAATTGTACATATATGCTTATATAAAAGCTTATATTCTTGTAGCGGTTTACTTGCTTACCCTGTTTCTTGTTACATGTAGGTATTTTAGATACAAATTACTATTTTCTGTGACAATTACATTAAATATGGAACATGCCAAATGTCTCGAGATTGTAGGACAATAGTATTTGTACTCATTTTGGTTAGGACACTACCGCACATAGAGGGACTGCCCCTCACAAGATGGGACAGGTGGTAACCCTGTCTCTGGCTCATGTCCATAGCACACATTTGTAATAGTGTATAGACATATATACTCTCCATATCCTTTGTTCATAACGTTCGGTCATGGTGGAATGTGTGATTACTATGGTCCATGTTATGCACATATTTGAAGACTTCAATCACTGTATACAGCATACCCACGGATTCAGGAACGCACACACTTCCAACAACCACATTACCATTCCCAGACTCCCAAACCCCACAATAACGAACACTCAAATTCGCAACAGTCAAACCCAGCCCCTATACACACCCCATGTGGGGGCTGCACCCCCCACACCACACCTACTGTAATAATCTATCTACGAGATAGTGCAAACAGACACATGAAGCAAACCCACACACACACATTACAGTCCTCTGGAAACACACACACCACACTCAGAACACACACTTACACACACTACAGCAATCAGAAACACACTTAAACACAGTACCTACCTGGACCACAGCACCAGAAGCACTAACTAAATGTCCCTTAACATCGTGATAATAGTACTCGCAGTTCTAGTGTTCCAGTACTGCGGTCTTTCGGTCTTTAAGCTTCGTGATTACGCGTGTTGGTATGTAAAGCATTCGGTATTTGGTAGTATCCTATTTATATGTACCTCCATGGCTGTGTAGATGTTGTTAACCTATCTATATATTTGCATATATATGTATGTCCGTATATATCGACATATATCTCTCTATCACCCTTTCTCTATATATATTATATATATATATATATATATATATATATATATATATATATATACATATATATATATATATAGAGAGAGAGAGAGAACACACCTTTTGTTGTGTACATGGCAGTGTATACTATTTCCCGAACACCACCCTTTTGTGTTTTAACCTGTCACAATACACACCAGCCATTGGTACATCTCAGGTAGCTTAGTGGTAGGTGATTGTGTACATGGTTGCGTGTTCTACTCCTGGCAGTGGTCGTTTTACCTCTCAGAGCAGGCACTATTAGTACAAGGGTAAATAATGCACATTTCAGCAGTTCTGGGTAGCTTTGTCCGTGATCTGCACGATATTCAGCAAAGGTTAGACCTGTGTTGTGCATATCCATGTAGTCATGTTTAAACGATGCTTACCGGCACTTACCAGCGCAAAAACCCGCTAACATGTCGTTAAATGTGCTCTAATGACCTGCATCCAACATCCATTATTCGGGACATTGGAATTATGTAACAGCCCTTGCAGGTCGTGGAACCGGGAACATGCACGAGACAGTCAGTGGCTTTACCACTGGGGCATCTAGGATATGTACAAGTGTTATGGTGTTTAGTATGTGGACTGTACTATGGCTGATTCTCCATACTGCAAACAAATGTGTAACTCAGTTAGTTTACATATGGATGATACCTATTAATGGTATGTCCAAGTGATGCTTAATGGATGTGTCCCGCTATGAGAATCCATGTCACAGTGAGCCACATACTGTAATGTGCTACACCTTGCCACAACCATAACTGGAGAATGCTGGGGTGACAGATACCTGTCATGGGTACTCCCTATGCTTTGGAACTACATCCCTGATTACATTATATGGAGCCCCTCATTAACACACCAGGGAATCCTTGCAGAGTGGGTGGGGAACAGTGGTTACACCCCAGGGATCCTGAAATTGGCTCTGCTCCACTGAGGGACAGTTAGTTAATCAATGGGGTGGTGACAGCAGACACATTTTGGCTAGGCTTATGAATGGCATCTGACAATTAGGCATGTACCTACTGATGTACCTAGGAACCTACACATACAGTATCAACACATGCTGTTAGCTTAATTTACTATTCAGGTGATGACTTACCTTGTACCAATAGCTGTTGTGTGCGCAATAGTTGAGGGCTGCCTATGTAGGATGCACACAGTAGACCACCTATACATCACAATTTACAGGTGGTCGTGTGTGTGTGCCATCCATCTTACTGTGTGTGCAGGTGGAGAAGTGTGTCAGCCCATAGGGGCCTACACTGTCAGTGTATGTACTATTCATTCCCTCTTTGCCTCTTTGCCAAGCCATGGGCATATTGGGCATGCCTCCGTCTGCCTACTGGGGCTGGCACATGGTGTTCCTTGTCTGAATCCCTCTGTGTCTGTGGCACCCTTGGCAGTTTTGGTGGGCTGTGAGGGCCTTCACCATTATGTCCCTGTTGCAGCTGTTTCTGCAGGATCATATTATGTAGCATGGCACATACTATGAAGATGTGGGCATACGTGCCTGGAGAGTAATGCAAGACTCCACCAGATATGTCTAAGCAATGGAACCGTGATTTCAGCATCCCAAACATATGCTCTATGATGATTCTGGTTTGAGTGTGTGCCTCATTATGGCATTCTTGCATGGGTGTGTGTGCATTTCTGATGGGAGTCATCATCCATGGCTCCAGTGCATAACCAGCATCCCCCACAAGGTGGCCATATAGGATGTCCCCCATGACAAATACCTGGTACAGCTGTGAGGAATGTCAGATGTGGGAGTTGTGGTAGCTTCCAGGGCTACCAGCACACACATCTGTGATAATGACCTAGGCATTGCACATGACCTGGCAGTTGATGGAGTGGTATCCCTTGCGCTTTATGTAGCACCTACCATACTAACTGGGTGGTGACTTGATATGTGTGTGCATGCAGTCTATTGCACCCAGTACCTCCGGGTAGTCTGCCACATGGTGGAAGAGGCTTATATTGCTGGCCGACTCATACTCAGTTCGGGGGAAGTATATGTGGTAACATGGCATCCAGGAAATGGTGGCGTACCCTGGATGCTGATGCCTGTGAGATCCCCATGATATCTCCAGTTGACCTTGAAAGGTACCTGTGGCTAGTATTCTCAAGCTTACACATACCTTCATGTCCACTGGGATGGGTTCCCCTCTGTTGTTTCTGGCTCTGAGGCATGGCCGGCACAGCTCAACGATTTGCTGTATGATGTCCCTGTCCACCCTGTAATGCTCTACTATTTCCAGATCATCTAGCCCCTGGTATGTTACCCTTGGTCTGAACACTCTTCTCCTCCTCCGGTGCCTGAGGTGGTTGTCAGCATCATCCTCCACACCACCTTCAGTCTCCAACACATGCTGATGAATCACAGCTACGGCAGCTCCCAACGTGTACATTGTAAAAGTTCCCCATCTGTTTACACCGATGGTGCAGTGTTCGGGAATATACAAGTGTGTTTGAGGTGCCTTCACACTTTATACTATTGTGCTTTGGAAGCTGATGATGTCATACGGTGTGTGTGTACAATCCGAGCTGCAGGGTATCTTACTTGCATGTTTTACTGCAGGTATTGCTATTGTGGTGCCTTTGGTGTTGAATTACCTTTAGCTGCTGTGGATCACCTCTTGCCCTTGCCTTCACTTTTCATCCCCCTCCCATTGTCATGCATGCATCCAGCAGCCTGCTTTCTTGTTTTGTACTTTCCCAATCCAGGATTGTGTTGCGAAATGTGTTCTATAGCTGATCTACTGCAGGTTTGCTTTGCTCTGCTGTGACAGTTCTCTTTTCTTTGCAAGCCGGCACCTCCTCTTTCTTGTTCTGCAGGTTGCTACTAGCAGCCTTGTTAGCTACTGTCAATGGCCAACTGTGAGTTAATAGGTGTTAATTACTTAGTTGTTCTCCAATTACCCTACTGTGGCATTTCTTTATTGTCTTCCCGTAACCTTCCTGTTTCAGCTGTGGTGTGCACCGCGCACATACATTTACCGGGTTTCCAGCGCATTGTCATCTGAGTACACATGCACTTTTGGTCACCTTGTGTGCTCTCAGCTAAGCAAAGGTATGGCTACATCTACCCCCTATCCTGCAGCTTTGCTTAACAATGGGAAACCCAGATTAGCAATGCTCCAATGTGCTTACAGCTACAGTGGCACACCCCTCTGCTGATGTCATGTATACCCCCAGGCCACTCCTCAGTGTTCTACCACTGCGCTGTGTGGTACATACTTATGCCAGCAGGGCATTTGTGATTCAGTATTACTTGCTTCATTTGCATGGCATTGACTACTAATTCATAGCTACTATGCTGAACACTGTCACAGACCCTTAGCAACCCTTGCGCCTTGGTTGTGGTGTAGCATGCATACCATTGACTATTATGGTGAAATCATGATTTGTGTTACATTGCAATTTTATGACATCTATATATATTTTCCTTGTGTTCCTGTTTGTGCACACATGCCCTGAGGTTGTACTTTGCGTTAGTGTGGCCATGACATTAAATGTTATTTTTTATGTGTTGTGCATGTTTTTTATGACATTGGCTGTATATTTAGCCATTGCATATGTTAACTTTATAATATGTAAGTTTGGTCTGCTTTCATGGCTCCAATGTTCTGTTTGGAAAAATGTAAACCTTTTTTTTGGTTTACATTTCTGTATGCTTACGCTACGTCTGCACCACTTCATGAATCGCTATGTACCTTCATTTGCATGCTGCACTACTGCGCATGGGGTGATCAGCATACATGCGCCGAGAGCTGCGCAGATCTGGCGTACGCTGGTAGTGCACGTGGAATTGGATTGTACCTGAATAACTCTGTGGCCATATTTGGTATTAGACCGCCTACGCTATGCCTGCGCCTGGCGCAAGCTTCATGAATCCTGGGGTATGACTTCTGCAGCTATTTTATGTAGTCTGATGGAAGTTGGCCTAAAGTTACAGCAGTAATTTTTAGTTCAAGGAGCAAATTCTTTATAAGTGAGATGGATACTGGACTAAGATTGAAGAACTGCAGGTGGTTTTGCTAGAACAGGGGGTAGAGAGTTGGGACAGATGTATTAGTGTCTAAGAGAGATAATATTGATTGTATAAAGTAGGAATTAAACTGTGTGTGGATTGAGTCTGTCATATTGTCTGTTTTGCTGAGGGAGTGGTGGTGTTTCCGGTATTTAGTAATGACCAAAGACATTTTGGGTCATTTTGATGCTTGTCTTGAAGGTTGATATAGTATGTTTGCTTGTCCTGTTTGACATGGAGTTTTGCAAGGTTTCTAAGATGTCTAAATTATTGGAAGGCATTTTGAGTTCTATTTTATACCAATTTTTTCCACACTTTATCCCTTTTTATAATGAGTTTTTTTCATTTTTTTTGTTAGCCATGGGGCACGGTTGGACTTTGCATTTTTATTACATACTGATGTTAGATTATTTAAGGTCCCTAAGAATACATTATTGAAGTGTTTTACAGTAGTATCGAGTGGCATTGTTCTTCTAAGTACATTCCATTTATACTGTTTTAGTGAAGAGTATTAATATTCTTTTCCTTAAATAATATCATTGTATAATAACAATAATTCACCCTGTCGGTGGGTTGCAGGATTTAACTTTGTTTAATCACTCAGCCTTCATCTCATGATTAATCAGTGCCAACCGTGGATAAATTCTGCTTTACTCACACCCAGTCATGGCTGATTGCCAAAAGAGTATGGAATGAAGTCTGGTGTTATTAGTACCATGAGTGAGTTAACTAAATAACAAAGCAAATAAATAAACTTAGTATTGCCATGCTCACAGTTTCGCAGTTTCACTTGTTAGTTCTTTGGTGTGATTTATCTAACTTGGGGACTCTGGCAGACATTACTATGAAAGCATTATGTTTTGTTTCCAGATAACAGTGCAGGAACACACACACACACACA
The DNA here is from genome assembly GCF_019279795.1 of Protopterus annectens. Lineage (NCBI taxonomy): Eukaryota > Metazoa > Chordata > Ceratodontiformes > Protopteridae > Protopterus > Protopterus annectens. Next base: position 1,058,553,286 of record NC_056730.1, on the reverse strand, counting down.
CACACACACACACACACACACACACACACACACACACGAATGAAATTAAAAAAAAAACAAACAAATGGAATGAGTATGTTTCAAAAATAAAATCACACACTTTAATACATTTCAGAGATGCCTTTGTTCTTAAGATGTACCACAATATGTTTTATTTTCTTTGGTAAGTCATACACATTTTGTCTTTGAATTATCAATCTTGTAAGACAGCCTCAATAGCATGTTAAGTACCACCTGCAAACCCTTAGTATATACACACTTTGTCTTGTCTTCTGAATATGTTCTGTCCTGCATCCTGTTAACATAACAGCCTTTCACTTAGCCACAGCTGTTACCTGAGTCATAACCTCAGTATTATCAACTCTTCAGACCTACAAGTTTATTGGAAGGAGTGTGCTGTACTTTAATGAATGGCAATACTTTAAATTGAGTGCACATTATTACACTGTGTTTTTATAGGCATACAGAAGCTATGTAATAGGAGAAGTATAAAGATGAAAGAGTAAAAGAAATGGATATAATCAAGTACAGCAAAATTCCCTTAAATGCAGAACTTCTGAAGGTAGCAACTGTTAAATGATAGTGAAATGGATAAAGCCATTAAAATTGAGCTTTGCCTGCTATGGACAGAATGGAATTTATTTATGGGATTTTTGTTACCAGTGCAGTATAGAACTGGAATATATTTCAAACCAGATGACGATGTATTGTGGTCAGAATGAAAATGTATAGTACATTTGTCCATAATGGTAACATATAATTACACTTGTCGAATATGGGCACCAAAAGCAAGTTACAGTATCATTACGTATAGTACTTCTGGGTTTCATAAGCTGATATGCGAATTCTGATTGGCTTGTTCTTTCCAAAGAATTTGCAGGAATTATTTTACTACAAATAGATCACATCAGTCCATTCTCATACTACTTTATGACTGGGTGACTGCTGAGATTAATAATCCCTATAAATCAGCAATAAACCATGACTGGCTGTGCATATCACAGTATGTGCCCATGCTTGGTGTGGCTTGATCGTGAGGATGATGTCCGAGTGATAAAGAAAGCCAACTCATCAATAATCTATGACTGGTTGTGGGTATGACAGGATTTGCCCATAGTTGGTGTGTTATGACCATGAGGATGACATACAAGTGATTAAAGGAAGCCAGCTGTGGGTAAATCCTTCGATAGCCACAGACAGGAGTAGATAATTACTTTATAGAATGAAACAATTTAAGAAAGAAATTGGTTCCCTTTCTTATATAATTTCATTGTATAACAGCAGTTTAGTATTCTTCTACCTCCTGTACTGTGTACTGATGCACATGCATATGGAGCCTAAGTCCGCATGCTTGAAATGTACATCAGTGTAGCGCAAGAGAAGTGGGAATAGGGAGGATTCACTCTCTGTATTCACACACTCTCTCTCTCTCTCTCCTTCTCTCTGTGTGTCCTTTTTTTAATACCACCAGCTTATGTGTCAGCTCCTTTTGTCAAGAATTCTAGGGAATAGTACAAAATAATACAGTCCATTTGGTTCATTTTCAAATGTAAGGATAGGCAGTTGAAAAGTTAATAGAACTACAGGTTCTGGCATCGATATGCATTTTGTGAAAAGTAAGAAGAATTAAACTGTAATAATATGAGGGTGGGCAAAAATAGGAAGAAAATCAAGATTTTTCTCTTGTGAGGTATGGTTATAGACAGAAGAACTGATCCGACTGCCAGTAAGCATATATCTCAACTGTCCAAAGTTTTGCAGAATGCCCTTGATCTTCTTTATATTTTTACCTTGTCATGTTCTTAGGTGAATACTAAGCCAACTGCCCTAAAGGCCATTTTAGCCTAGTGTTATCCTATTACATGTTCAAATGGCCCTTACCATGATTTTTTTCTTATATTAACCATTTGTGAGTGAATATTTTTGGGATCATGCTATTGATAATTGAAATGGGAGGGGGCCCTGATGCAGTATAGGGCATTTAGATGCTAACTTTGTCAATTAGTAGCATAGAAGGCAGTCATGGTATAAGTTTACTTATTTCTATCTACTGAGCTAAGTTGCATTTGAATAGGGACATGGATGATCTTTGATTTATGCAGAAGGGAGTCTGCCCTAGAGTAGTGGTATCCTCTGGGATATGTACCTGCCATCGAAACCATTGCGTTTTTGTTGCTCAAAAGGTTAAGGTCTCTGGATTGGGTATTTCTAATAACATTTGACTTCTTGATGTGCAGTAGTTCCACTGGTACTGGGTCAGAAGATGCCTTACAGGCCAGGCAGAGATCACCTTTTAATAGTTTATAAGAGACCGTGTATAGCGAGCTTTGAGGCAGTCCATGTAGGTTATGTCATTTAGTCCCTGCATTCTTTTTGTGAGAACCTCTGTGGGCACTCTAGTTGTTGCATATGTCTGAAAAAGTACATACCAATTGAGCATTATACTCAGTGGTAGGCCTGATGAGGACTGAGTACAGTCGGATAATGATGTCTCTAGACTGAGATGTTATCCCTCTGCTCATAAGTTGGGCAATATAGAGGGACTTCCTCACAAAAGTAGACACGTGTTGGTCGAATGCTAGACCGCTGTCTAGACATATTCTTAAATCTCTAAGTACTGGTTGACTAATAAGAGTGTATTGTCAATGAAGTCGTTTCTCAGGGCAGTCAGTTTTCAAAGGAAACGGTAATGCACGTTTTGGCATTTTGCTTTAGCCCATGTCTCTGGCACCAGGTATTTGTTTAGAACAAGCCCTCCTTGAGGATGGCTGAGTCTTTTGGGGATTCAGTGACTGCTCCCAGGTTTCAGGCATCCACAGACTTGGTCAGTGAAAGACCCTTGACATTATCATAGACTTCTGAAGAGTAGAGGCCAAACAAGAGTGGTCCCAACAGCGAGCCTTCCACTAGTGACTGGTCTTTTTGTGGAGGCAGCATCTCCTACCTAGACTTCCTGTGCCCCATCAATGAATCAGTTGACAATCCAGTGGTTTCATAGTAGTTTATTCCTAATTTAGTAAGCTTTTCTGCAACGTGTAAGTGAGTGTGTTGTGTCAAAGTATTTAGATCTAGGTAGGTGGCGTGTACCATCTTGTCTTCATCTACTGCTTTGATAATGCTTTTGAAAAAAAATCCACTAGGTTAAGTAAGTACGACCTGCCTCTGAAGAAACCAAACTGGGATGAGCCTAGTGTTTGGAGGTTTCCTGTTTCCTCATTGATTAATTCCATGAGAAGTCTTTCCATAGCTTTATATATGAGGCCGGTCAAACTTCTGGGTTGGTAATTACTTGGGTTGGCGCATGGCTTTCCCTTGTGCAGGGGTATGATTGTATTTGTCCTCCATTTGCTTGGCACAAATCCTGTTTGGAAGCTGAGGTTGAACAGCATTGATACGGGCATAGGTAAGTTGTGCTTCATGTTGCTCAGGATAGATGCAGGAATTTTGCCAGGACACACAGATGCAGTATTTTTGGCTTTTGAGAGAGCTTCTAAAACTTGGTCCTGTGTGATACCAGGGGGTGTAATAGTTTATAATATTTCTTGTCAGAAATTAGAGGGTGACAGAGTGAAGTTGGACCTAAATTTATCAGACATTAGATTTGATATACCTTCAACTTCACTATATGTGGTGTCATTAAAATCAACTCAGTGCACTTCTGTGTAGAGCTTTCAAGATCACAGCCATTGCTGAAGAATGTCATATGGTTGTCTTTGTCCTGGTTGGTTATTTTTGCCTCAGATTTGTCCTTGGTGAGTTTAAGTAGACTGTGGAGTTGCTTATTTAATTTAATGATGGCATATATAACTCATTACAGCCGAGTGATGTCTCCAAGCATTTCTACAGTTACATCCGACTGCACCTCTAGGCATCAAATATTGCCTATTCATATTTGCATTAATAATTCCAAAACCATGCTACATACAAGGTATCAGAATATTTTATCTTGAAGCATATATGATGGCAAACACAATTGTACTACTATAGTACCTCTGTCAGTTAGTATTTGTTAGAACTATAAGGTGATAACTTGATTTTTTTAAAGGTTGAAGCCACACCCACTGGGAGTTAAAGGTACACACTCAGTAGACCTCTACTGGAGGGAATGAGATAATATGGGTGTTGCACTTTTTATTTTCTGGCCACAATTCCCTGCTTTTGTTGTAAATTTTATTGATATTGTGGTTCCACCAGGCCTGTGTTTGGGGTTCACCCTCTATTTGTTTCTACTAGGTACAACTGCTTCTATGCTGTTGCTTACATGCTGATAGAAATTTGTAATACATGTTTCCACATAAGCTGTGGAGTTTCCTGGGTTGGGGAAGGGGCTTTGAGAATTGCAAGGGTATCACTTAGAAGTAGGACATTTGGCTTGGAGAAATTTCTAAATGTTCTAGAGACAGCAGAGATACTGGCTTTTAGTTTTATTTCTAAGGAAACTGCTTTGCAGTTGGACCTATTAAGTGAGAATGTTCTACAAGAGATGGAGCATAATTCCCCTATATTTGTGAGGACATGGTCAAGGTTGTTGTTTCCCCTTGTGGGTCCTCTGATTAGTTGGTCACAAGCATTTGTGCTAACAATCTCCAGGAATCTCTGGGTTTCTACACCATTGGTGGTATATCTTTCCCAGTCTATAGCTGGGCACTTGAAGTCACCCAGGATGATGGCACTGGTTTTAATGCTGAATGACTCTAATTCATTTAAGTAAGTATAATGGCACTCCTGGGTCATAGAGGGCATTCTGCAGCTAGCTAGACTATGGTAAGGAACTTTGTTGATAGTCAGCTGGACATGTAGATGCTCTTTGATATCATCCCACTTTACCAGCTTTGATGTCAGTCTCTTCTGGGTTAAGACTGAAACACCTCCAATTTTCCCTTCCTGCATAGTAGCTAAACTGAATGTGTATAAAGCATTATAACCTTGCACAGCCAGAGTATTCTCTACCAGTTTAAAACTATGTATCAACCACTACACAGACGAGAATGTCCTCTAAGGTAAAGAGGGCTTGCAGACTGCAGTTTCTTTTTCATGCTCCAAGCATTGACCAATAGCACATTTATGTTTTATTTTGCTTATTTAATTATGTTGGCAGGTTTATTTGGATGACATTGCCTAAAAAGGCTCTATGGGAGTGGGCAATGTTTTAGATGATATTCGAAAACATAGAGGGGACAGGTGCAGATCATCCCTAGTAAAGCAGTATGGTCTGTCAGTCATATCCTCTCAGCTTAACAGATATTGTATACCCTTCAAATAACAGCAAAAACCAAGCCAGTTATTAGAGTCAATATTTTCTTCTTTTTTTTTTTTTTTTTTTTGCTATTACTAAGGCTTCATTCTTGGAAAAAGTAGGATGTTGCTCAAGGTTAGGCTCATACCTGCCTAGGTAACATAGTCTTTCTTCATCTAGCCCAGGGAGGTAAATCTCAAGTCATTTACTCCCACATGTATTATATCAGACTCCTGCTGGTACTTGCTATTCAAGGACTTGAGTAAATGACTGTGTGATCTGATGAATCCTGGCAAAACACAAGCAAATCACCACCACTCTTTCCTTATTCAGCCTGGTGAGTGGTGCATCAGTATGTCTTACAATGTTATCACTTATGACTAGAATATTTTTTTAGGTAGATGCCTGCCTTAGGTGCTCAACAACCATAACACTGGGATCCCTGGTGCTATGTGAGCTGGTAATCTATGTAAAATATTTTTTTTTCCTTTCTAAAAATGTCTCTGTCACATTTTCTTTCCTCTGAGCCTCATCTCTCCATAATGCCACAGGCAGTAACTTTGCTCTCCCTGCTATTTAACAGTTCTTGGATAGGCTCACCAGTTTCTACCCAATCATTGATGGCATCCTGCAATAGGAGAGTGAAACTGTGATTCAGCACTGCTACTTAAACTTTCCTCCTTCATTGTGTGCTGAGGTAAGCCTGGCAGCCTTTTTGAGACCCAGTCTCCACTGGGATTATGAAGAAAGCACACCTCCACTGCCAAATCATCCACATCTATGCTCCTGGAAGGGATGAGCAGGCAATCATGTCATTCTTTCCTCCACTAGTAGTCTCCAAAATGCATCCATGGCACTAAGCGAGCTCAGATAACATAGTATGTAGTCAGGGCTTTATACTTTCTAAGCATAAAAGATGGGTCCTAAAGAAACATAACCTTTGGCACAGCAAATTCAGTGGTCTGACTGAAATGAATATTTTTTAGAAGAATAACTCACTTTGCTTATAACCAAAGAAAGGCTGTGTGAGCAAAAAATTAATCTAGGCCGATGCAGGATTGTTCAAGTTTGGTTGCCATTTTACTTGGTTATTCTTTGGCCATTTCATAGGAAAAGTTAAAAAATAGTGGGGGCTGATGAACTGGGGAAACAGTGTATAGTGTCAGTGGAAGAAAACAGTGTTAAATGTCACTTGAAAGCTTCTTATTAAGTAGACCTGATGGTGGTGGTAATGCAAAAAGTGAAGGCAAACTTTATGGTGGTTATGGTAGAATTTCCTCATGCTATTTATACAAAAAAGTCTGTTAGAGAGGATTACAGTATAATGAAAGAGAAAAGTGCACTTAAATGCATACTCAACTATATTTTGTGTCATATTATAATTTTAGAGCATATGGTTTAATAACAATACATACATAAGTAAATCATTTAACATTTCTACAGATTTAATTTATGTGTGTCGAGCTCTTAATTAGCACAGGAGACCCAAGCTCTGAGGACATCAGGCTTGGTAAGTGTAATTTTGGCTAGGCTAGCTATTGGTGTAGGCCTGAAGTCTAAGGACTGTGCTTATCTTCCTTAGTCAAACTTTCTGGATGCAGACTAAACAACATTAAAAAAAAAATTCCAAGCAGTGAGTAACATGCTAATTTCCTTGATAATACTGATTTTTTTTGAATACTTAGTGGAGTGGCCAGGTAATCCAGGTAAAGGCTGAAATCTATTTTATTCAATTACTTTTATAATTCTTTAACAGATGTTCATTGCAAGTTCAGAGAATGCATTCCTATTAAAGACAAATGTTCCTTAAGTTCTTGCAGCTACAGGGGATTAAGTTTCTTGGAGACAAGAATATGCCAGGCCGTTGTTCAGCCTTACAGTGGAGGATTTAATTACTCTCTTGCTGGCAGTCAAACAAATAGTAGAGGAAGAAGTGAAATGTCATAGCATAGGCAGTCAGTAGTTTAACATTTATGCTTTTCTCACACATAACTGTGGTCCTGAAGTATCTGTTATCATGAAGCTAAAAGTGCTGTCTTGTGAATTTTAGATATGTTGGGAGAACTATGTCAGGCAGAAATGTCCTTGCTATGTTTGGCTAGAGACATTTAAGTCTCAGTAATTAAAAATGGAGGTTATGGTTACTGCATGAATGTGGGACAGATGATTTCCTAAGAACTCTTGGACTGTGGAGCTTTCACAGGTTATGATAACACAGTACAGCTAAATCATGTTTTTCATCAGTTTGGTTACTTCTGATGGCTGGCAAGAAGACTGGTTATGAAAACCTTAAATGAATGATGCGATGATGATTTTTTTCCTGTATTTTTTACATGTAATTTGGGCATATCTGCATACCAGTAAATATGTAGAAAAATAAATAAATAAATAAACAGAAGAAAGAAAAAAATGTAAGCAAAGTAGGATGTTCATCATATTGATCGCTGCTGCATAGCTATATGGGTTATATCCTGCTAAGGGTATAACAGCTGGCCAGCTTCCAAAAACTTCAGAACACCTTCTACATACTCAAACCATTAGGAATATTCAGCTGAGCTGCCTAAAAGACCAGTTTCAGTGACAAGCCCTTCAGAGCTTCTTGCTGCCAAAGGGAGCACTCCTCTGCAGGCTTTCGAGGATCGACAGTTGTCTTGTGCTGTTCCATCGCTAGGCAGATAAGTTCTCTTAGGGGTAAACTTTCCACATTTAAACATTTATTCTTTAAATGTACTTTCCATGATAAGAAAGCTTATTTTCTACAAGGCATTTGTATTTAAAGGACTTTCCCAATACTATACTTTTAAATGGGAGCACATCTTTTTCTGTCAGTTTAAAAGTTGTTAAAAATAGTTATAAACATTTTTTCTCTGGAAAAAATATTTATTTTATTTTTTGAGTAGACATAACATATTAGATTGCTTTTTAATGTGTTTTTATTAGGAAAAAGTGACTTTTTACAACTTTTAATGTTTATCTTCTTCTGATAAGAAGCACCATTTTCAGATTGATCATTGAACAAACTGCCATTCCTATAAACTGGTCCTTTTTACAGCCACAAAAACAAAAAGTTAAGCAAACAGCTTTTGCACTACAGCAGGCTAGCAGTTTGCCACAGCCTCAGGTGGGTGATGCTGCTGTGGCCAAAGCCAGTTCCTCAGACCACTCGTCTTTTCCTCAGATACTCCTTGTGTAGTACCTACAGCCAATATGGACTGAGATTTAGCCACATCCTCTGTGGCTGTTGGGGTCCCCTCAGTGGGCAAGGGAGAAACTCTTGTCTGTCCTAGGAGATGGAATACAGGAAACTCCCCTGTTTAGTCAGAATGTTGTGCCCATCCCCATGGGAGCTGCTGCTGCCATTAACAACACTGTCAGCCACCTTTTTCCTGTCAAAAGATAACAGAAAACTAAACATATATTTGCTCAAGCTTCTCTAGAAGTGTATTTGATCTGGCTCAGGGTCTAATTCAGACTATTTATTCTTATTATATGGTAGCTGCTGGTAAAAGAAAAAGGTATTCCCCTTTATCTGAAGAGATTCAATATTTTGAATTGGGACAGTAAGATAAATGGACAGATGCAGGGTTTCCATCTCAGATTTCTGATTCAGATTCAGAGGAGAGCATGGTATCTGTGAGATTCTCTTTCTCTGAGACTATTTCCAGAATATGCCAGTGTTTTCAGTGGAAGAACACTGAGGTTTCTTAGTCCCTCAGAGAATAATCTGAGATGTTACTAATGGAATTTCCAGAATCTTCACCCACTCACCCAGTGCTGTCACTAGAGGGTGTGTGTGTGTGTGTGTGTGTGTGTGTGTGTGTGTGTGTGTGTCTGTGTGTCTGTGTGTGTCACTGACTGCAGTTTTCCTGACAGTCTGCCTGCTGCCTGTAAAAAAGCTGAGGGTTAGTATAATGTCTCTCACTCTTTTAAATTTTTATACACTCATGCCAAAACTGACCCATCAGCTGTAGCGTTAGCTACATTAAATTGCTATTAAATATTAAGTTCATTGTACTCCTACATTTTCTGACAAGAATGGGAAAATATTTGCTAGGTACGGGAAAAAGTGTATACTTCTGCAATTTTGATTTTCAGAATTTTGAATTGTCAGGCTCATATGTTAAAGTTTATTCTGACTAATTGTGAAAGTATGATGAATGTTTTGGCTGCAGTTTCTTTTTATGAGGAAAAATCTGCTTTAAATGGTTGAATTTCGTCCATCTTACAGGGCACAACTTATTGATACATGCATGACTCTGTTGATACTACTTCCAGCGTTATGACCACTGGTACTGTTTTGAGTACTAGCAGAAACCTACACAGCTCAGTTCAAAGATGTTGTGTTCTCAGAACCTCCCAGATAATGTGAAAAATAAGATTTTAAATCCGTCTATGGACAGAGATTTAGTTTTTGTTCCCTCTGCTACAGAAATTAGCAAAAAGTGTGATAAGAGAGACAAGCTGACATTTCCAAGAGGTGTTCTACCCTCTCATTCAGTTCTGACAAAAAAAAACCTCCCAAAAACAAAAAACAAAACAAAATAAACTGTCTCAGCAAAATGCTGGTAAACAACAATTAAAAAGAAATGGCAAGGAGGGTCCCAAAAAGGAGGCAGGAAACCCCCAAAACAAAGGACAGTCTAACAAGTCAGGATGACTACTTAAGGGACCAGGTGACCCCCCACCACACACACACACACACACACACACACACACACACACACACACACACACACACACATACACACACACTCTGACAGTCCCTTTTCTCTTCCAGAAAGTCTGCATCTCCACTTGTCTCTCTTTGGCAACAGATAGTTTCAGACAAATGGGTTCTGAAGATATTTCATTATGGTTATAGATGGCAGTGGGAGGAAATTCCTCCTTTTCATGGAGTAGTTCATTATCCAGCAGGACAGACTCCTTTATCCTCTGTCCTTTGACGTATGGTAGCAATAGAGACAGTTCCCCTTTCCCAGTTTGGGAAAAGGTTTTTATTCAAGGATGTTTTTGTTGCCTGAGAAGGAAAAGCCTGGAGACCAGTTCTGGATCTTTCTTTCTGAAATCAATCTGTGATACTGCCTAAGTTCAAAATGATGTTACTTATCAAACTGTTACCTCTTCTTCCTCGTTTAACTTCTCTAGTAAATTTATATTAAAACATGCTTATCTTCACAGCCTTATTCAACTAGTCACAGCCTTATTCAGCCAGATTCCAGGTGTTTCTTAATTTTTTGTGTGTCTAGATCACAGTATCAGTCCTCTGGCTTACCATTTGGACAACCCACTGCACAAAGAGTGTTCACAAAGCTCCTTGCAAGCTACAGGGTATCCACATTTTTCCAAATTTAGATGACTTGCTTATCTTTGCACAGTCTTCATCAAAGTGTCAGGGATCTCACTTGGGTGAGAAATCACTTACAGAAACTAAGATTCCAAGAGAAATTTCAAAGTCATTTTGACTCCATCACACAGGATTGTTTCTTGTGGTGTCTGCTATAAGAAACACTCATTGAACTGAGGTGTCTAGCTGACACCTAGACAGCTCAGGTCAAAGGACTTTTCTTCCACAGGAAGAAGTAGATCTGTATCTAAAGCTATTTCTCGGTCTTTACATTCAGACTTCAATCTCTGCAAGGGCATGCCTCAGGATTTTTGGTCTCATAGCATCTGTGATTCTCATAATACCCCTGTCAAGATTCCACATGAGAAAGATACAATTGTGTCTGAAGTCTCTTTGGTCCGAGCATCAGCACCAATTATCTTTTCAAATCCCAGTTCTGGGATATGTCAGAAGAGAGAACACTTAGTAGAGATAGTAAATATCCCTAAATCCAACCACCCCCTCCCCACTCCAAAGCAATCAATCACCACAGATGCTTCAAATTTGTGCTTGGGAGCAGTTTCAAGAGGGCTAAAATTACAAAGTGTTTGGGACACCAAGAACAGATGGGAGCAAATAAATATAAAATAAATACTTGCTTAAATCAAGGCACTCAACTCAATGAATCATCTTTGGTCTCATGGACCTCTTGAACTTATTACAGACAGTACCACATTCATATGGTACATCAACAAGTAATGGAGAATCTAGTCTTATCTCCTTTGCAGATTGACCATGTTAGTTTGGAATATAGCTTTTTAGCACAACCTCATCCTGCTGTATCATACATCCTGTCAGAGTAAAACTGTATGGCAGACAAGCTGAGCAGGACAAAGGTATACTCTCATGAATGTAAACAAGATCAGGGGTTTTCCAAGATGTTATCCATCTGTGAGGAGCTCCCCAAGTAGACCTCTTTGCCTCCTCTCTAAACAATCAGCTGACAAAATTATGCTTCAGGATTCCATGAAGAAGGCCTGGAAGACAGTTGCCTTTTCCTTTCCTTTCCTTTCCTTTCCTTTCCTTTCCTTTCCTTTCCTTTCCCTTCTTTCCCTTTCCTTTCCTTTCCTTTCCTTCCCTTCCCTTTTCTTTCCTTCCCTTCCCTTTCCTTTCATTCCCTTTTCTTTCCTTCCCTTCCCTTTCCTTTCCTTCCTTCCCTTTACTTTACTTTCCTTTCATTTCCTTTCCTTTCCTTCCCTTCCCTATTTCCTTTCCTTTCCTTCCCTTTCCTTTACTGTCCTTTCCTTCCTTTTCTTCCCTTCTATTTCCTTTCCTTCTCTTCCCTTTCCTTTCCTTTACTTCATTTCCTTCCTTCCATTTCCTTCCCTTTACTTCCTTTCCTTCCTTCCCTCCCCTTTCCTTCCCTTCCCTTTCCTTTCCTTCCTTTCCTTCCCTTCTCTTTCCTTTCCTTCCCTTTCCTTCCCTTTCCTGTAATTTCCTTCCTTCCCTTCCCTTTCCTTCCTTCCCCTTCCTTCCCTTCCCTTTCCTTTCCTTTCTTTCCCTTCCTTCCCATCCCTTTCCTTTCCTTTCCTTCCCTTCCCTTTCATTTCCTTTCCTTTCCTTCCCTTCCCTTTCTTTCCTTCCCTTCCCTTTCCTTCCCTTCCCTTTCCTTTCCTTCCCTTCCCTTTCCTTTCTTTCCATTCCCTTCCCTTCCCTTTCCTTTCCTTCTCTTTCCTTTCCTTTCCTTTATTTCCCTTCCCTTCCATTTCCTTCCCTTCCATTTCCTTTCTTTCCCTTTCCTTTCTTCCCTTTCTTTCCCTTCCCTTTCCTTCTCTTCCCTTTCCTTTCTTTCCCTTTCCTTTCCTTCCCTTTCTTTCCCCTTCCTTTCCTTCCCTTCCATTTCCTTTCCTTCCCTTTTTCCCTTTCCTTTCTTTCCATTTCCTTTTCTTCCATTCCCTTTTCTTTCCTTTCCTTTCCTTCCCTTTACTTTCCTTTCCTTTCCTTCCTCCCTTCCCTTTCCTTCCCTTCCCTTTCCTTCCATTTCCTTCCATTCCCTTTCCTTTCCTTTCCTTCCCTTCCCTTTCCTTCCCTTCCCTTCCCTTTCCTTTCCTTTCCTTTCCTTTCCATTCCATTCCTTTCCATCCCTTCCCTTTCCTTCCCTTTCCTTTCCTTTCCTTTCCTTTCCTTTCCTTTCCTTCCCTTTCCTTTCCTTCCCTTCCCTTTCCTTTCCTTCCCTTCCCTTTCCTTTCTTTCCCTTCACTTTCCTTTCCTTTCCTTCCCTTCTCTTTCTTTTCCTTTTGTTTCATTTCCTTTCCTTTCCTTCCCTTCCTTTCCCTTTCCTTTCCTTTCCTTTCATTCCCTTCCTTTTCTTTTCTTTCCTTTCCTTTCATTTCCTTTCCTTCCCTTTCCTTTCCTTTCCTTCCCTTCCCTTTCCTTTCTTTCCCTTCCCTTTCCTTTCTTTCCCTTCCCTTCCCTTTCCTTCCCTTCCTTTTCCTTTCCTTCCATTTCCTTTCCTTCAGTTCCCTTTCCTTTCCTTCCCCTCCATTTCCTTTCCTTTTCTTTCTTTTCCTTTCCTTTCCTTCCACAGGAATGTTCCTTTATGCTTTTCTACTCTTTTTACTGATATCTAGAGTACTTGTGAAGATTCATAAGGAATCCCCAAGATCCCTGTGGTGACTTTCTTCAACAAAGGCCAACGGTGTTTCTCCTTTCTTTTAGAAATGGTCAGGGGCAATTGCCAGAAGATTCTTCACAGAATGGATGCACTCACACAAGAACATGGGTGTTTGATACACCCTGACACCAATCATCTTAAACTGACTGCCTGAATGATAGAGTCTTAATTCCCTTTAGGCAGCTGTTTATTGAGGATGTGAAGCCAGTATTGATGGAGGCAATAGAGCCTGCTATTAGAAAATCATATTTTACTAAATAGAAATGTTTTTCTAGTTGGTGCCAACAGCATAACCAACATGCTTTCAAGGCTAGTGTTTCTCTGATTTTACAATATTTCTATGAGTTACTATCCTATATACTTTTCTACTCCTGCTTTGCAGTTCATTTGTTTGCCATTTCAGTATGTCTGCCCCCTCTTTCAATGCAATTTCATATGAAAATGGTTTTGAAAAGAGATTTGCAGAACAGACTTCCAAGTAAGCTGATGGCTCCTCCTTGGGATCTTCATTTTGTGTTAGAAAAGCTAACACTTGCTCCAGCTGACCCAGGTCATCAGGCTGACTTGAGGTCCTTAATATAGAAAAAAAGTTTTACTGATTACTCTGACATCTGCAAGAAGAATATTTGAGGTGCAAGCTCTTACACTGAGTCAACCCTATCTCCTTTTCCACAGAGACAGGCATTCTTTCAGAGCTAATCCTTTGTTTATGTCTAAAGTGGTATTCACGTTTATATTAAGCCAAAGTATCCATCTCCCTGTTTTCTTTCCTAAACCCAGAATGGATTCTAGAAGCATTCTAGATGCAGTAACTTGGTCCTCTGTATATACGTTTACAAAGCACTAGAAGCTTGGTTCCTTCTCTAGGTCCAGGTCAGGCTTTGGTCGGACCATTTTCTAGGGGCTGTAAGACTTCTTTTCCATCCACATTCCAAATGAAGTGAGATGGGGTAATCTACCCACAGAGCTAAGACTACAACAGCAGTAATCAATATGCTGAACATAGTACAGTCATATAAGTAAACTAGCCCTAACAGTAAATGTATGAATGATTACTGCAGCAGTAGTTTCTCAGTCCCCTAAGTATGTCGTTTTGCCAGAGTGTGTATGTGTGTGTGTGTGTGTGTGCATGTGTGTGTGTGTGTGTGTGTGTGTGTGTGTGTGTGTGTGTGTGTGTGTGTGTGTGGGTGTGTGGGTGTATATATATATATATATATATATATATATATATATATATATATATATATATATATGTATTTTTTATTCCTAGCTATGCCCTCTCATGGCTCAGCTTTCTTCTCACAGTTGACATGAAAGCTGTGAAGGGCTTGGCACCAAAACCTCTCTTTTAGTCAGCTCAGCTTAAACTAACAGTTTGGGTAAGCGAAAGGAGGCCTGAAGCTTTGGAAGCTGTCTGGCTATGCAGGATATAACCCATATAGCTAAGGCTAAAGTAGCATTTCTAATTCAACATGTACTTTATGGTATGTTTACTTACACAGCAGTACTTTTCATCTCTTTTCTCTTCCCCAATATTTCTGTAACAAAAAACATGTTATTATTACTATTATTATTATTATTTGATAGAAAAGGGAAAAGACCCATTTGTAACATGATTTCAAAAAATGTACACCTTAACATAAGTATCTAGATGTATATTTAGATAAAAATCTATGATTTGCTTATTGAATAACAGTAAAGAAGTATTAATTCTGCTTAGAGTATCTAACAAATCTGTGCATCTATTAACAATTAAAGCAAGACAAGCAATTATAATTAAGTACTGCTTTTAAGGCTACAGCATGGTATACCCATAAGTGTCTTGCTATACCTCAGAACATAAGTGTTCATTAGACAGCATTGGCTTATAGTTTTATAGGTAATCACTGTGCAGTCATCTACATACCATTTTGAGTCTAGCACAAAAAAAAAATCTTCAATTTTGTTTTCTCTAGCAAAACAAGATACAATGGAATTATATTCCAGATATGAGGGGGTATACTGAGATATGGATCTATGGTGTGCAGAGTATCTTATTTATCTGCTGATGAAGGTTTAGTTCCTTTAATTGAATATTTGAAGTACCATTAGCTCTGTGAAGGAATAGGATGCCAAACAGGTATATCTAAAATATCACTGGACTTGCCACTGTACTCATCCCGCCTAAATTTCCGCCCATCTATGAGAAAACAAACTCCCTGCTCTATACTCCCCCCTCACAAATCCTAATAACTGAACTTCTCCACCAGATCTACTAACACCTTAACTGGCTCTTCGGATGACACACATACTGTCTAAAAAAACTTCTAAATATGTTCCCTAATACACTATATAGAGTCCTAAGCATATACATCATATTGTCTTAGTAACTACATTTCCAAAAATGTTCCTGAAGATGTTTTAACATGATCTCTCTTTAACTTACTAATGTCCTATGTTCATACTAATTATTTCTCATTCAATACATTTCTGAAAATTGTGTTTTTCTGTTGTATGAACTATGTATTATGTTATTGTCATCAATTGTTTTTAAATGTAAAACTGTCTAATATATGGAGCTTTTCACCCCGGGCATCCACTGAAAAAGGGACTCTTCAGCTCAGTCAAACATACCCGGTCAACAAATGGAAAATAAAAAATAAATAAATAAATAAATAAATAAAATCTTTCATGGCTTAAAGGGCCAGACAGATCCCATAGAAGAATCTGTAAGAAAGTGAGTACAGAGAAAGAGCTGCTTGCCTTTCCTGATTACTAAGATTATTGAGGACACTGATATTTTTAGTTATGAATCCCTGCAATCTCTCAAGTTGTTGCTCGGTATACTTAGACAAATACATGTGAAAATTGCATCATATTCATTAATGGGTTTCATAAGATACAAGTAAACAGGAATTAAGACTTCTCTGGATCTATTGGAGATGCCTCTGGACATTAGATGGGCCAGATAAAAGGCTTTCCAAACTACTATGGAGACATGATGATCGAATTTATTTATTTATTCACTGGCATTTGATTACCAGGAAAGTCAACTGGGTAGAAACCCATTTTTCGAGGAGGCCTTGGGAGAAAAGCTCCAAAGTATTACAAAACATTTTCAGAACAACATTTTTTACAGTCTTTAAAAGTAATACAAGAAACAAGTACAGTTTAAATAATTATACCAAATTATACATAAAAAATATTAGTTAATAATAGATGCAAGTTATATGATAATAATAATTTGATAAATTTAACTCATGCCTATCCCTTACAACAGTGTCTGATTGATGGGGTGCATCTCCTATATGGTAAGAGAAACTGTTCTGTTTCCCAAAATTAAATATGCTATATATTTTTTTTTACATTTAATTTCAGACCATTGTCCTTGAACCAATTGTTAACAGTATCTAACTCATATTGGGGTAATTGTGAGCCAGCTGAAGACTGAATAGCAGCACACAATTTACAAGTCTTCTACAAAGTGAGTTAGTCACGGGACCAGGAATGCTGTCCTGAGGGTCCGAAAAATATATGCCAAATAGGAGAGGGCACAAAACTAAACTCTATGGTACACCACTGGTAAACTTTTTTCTTTTAGAAGTGGCACGTGATTCTAACCACAGGGTTTTGTCAGTCAACTAGTTAGCTATCCATCACTCAATATAATGGTTTATATTCAGATTTACAAGTTTGTCAATAGTGCCTGCATGAAGAATTATGGCAAAGGCCTTGTCCAGGTCTACATGTATGATGTATGCACTGCATAACTACTATCTACTGCTTCAGTTACCTTTTCAAATAAATTAATGAGTTTAAAGACACAGGACTTTCCTTTGACAAAATCAAATTGATGAGAGTTCAAAGTTATGAGATTTTCAATATCCAGATAATGAGGTCTGTGATAACTTACTCCTTAGCTTTATATATGAGCATAAGGAGATTAATGGATATGTGGTCACCAGAGGCTTTGGCTGGACCACCCTTGTGTGGTTTTATTACAATGGCTGTTTTCCAGACCTCAGGAATGCAGCTAGTGGATAGGGCTTAGATTATATATCAGAAAGATCATATTTAGAACTGATAATCAGATAGCCTGGTATGTTATCAGGGCCCATGGATGAAGTATTCCTAGTTTTAGAAAGGGCTGACAGAACTTACTCCGTAAAAATTAAAGGGGGTGACTAGGATTGGGGAACTTGTGAAATAGCTATAACAGTGGATGAAGTAAAATTTGCACAAAATTAGAGCTAGGATATTAACTATTTCCTCTAGCTTAGAGAGTATAGTATTGTTGTGAACTACATCTGAACAATGTTTGGTATTAGTTCTTAAATTCTTGTCATTGTTAAACAAAGATTTGCAATTATTTTTGGTTTCAGTGTTTATTTTAAGTTCATACTCAGCTTTGAGCTTTCTAATAGTTCCCTTAGTTAGTTTGCCTAAGCATTCTCTTAAGGTAGATAGAATGAGATGTCTTTTAAGCATTAAGCAGTTTCTTTCTCTTGTTATGTAATGTATTTATACAGGTGTTCTACCACAGGGTTTAATTTTAAATAAAAACATCAAGCTTTTTCACTTAGCAAGCAACAGCAAATATCACTATTTGACTCCGGAAAGAGCAAAGTGGTTGGCAGTAACTACCAGACCAGATTTTCTACTTAACTCAGTAACTTACAAATTCATCTACACAAACAACTGACACTGCTAAGAGAATATATAAGAAACATAAAAGAAACTCTGTTTAGTCACTGCTGAGCCAAGGCAGCATTAAGCTACAGAGGCCCTCATTCCATATCTATAAGTTAATAAGTTTTCTTGAAAATTGCTCTAGCTGTATATGATATAAACTAAATAATTTACTTCTAGTTAGGAAATAATTCAATGCACATCTTAAGGTTAAATATAAATTCAGTTACTTTATCAATTCAGGGTAAGAAATTTAACTACATTGCTTTGCTGACAGTTCTTACTATTTTTCATACAACTTCCTGTACCTTAATTCTGTCTACTATTACCTAAATACTATTTGTGTATACTGCAACTCATGTGTACTGCTTTTGAATTTTACTGGATATGTAAAACAACCGCTATGTATGCCAGAACTCTAACTCAATAAAAGGATAACGTTTATTACTATTTTTCAATATAATTTCATTGAAACTTCACTTTCACTACCAGAAATATTGTTTGATATAATGATATAAATGAGGGTTATTCAAGACACAGTCTGTTGTGAAGTATATTCTAAACTTCAAGACTAGGCTTAGTGAGTTCATGGGAATGGCTCAGAAGTGCAGTGCACAGGCATCACAGCAGCAAAAATTCTGATATGACTGAACAGCCAGAGCTTATGAGTATTCTGCTGGGCAGCAGATGATGGTTGTCAGACACAACAAGACAAAGTGTCTAGCTGCATAACAAATTCTTGGCTATAATCAGGACTGGCTAGTACAGAGGGTCCACTTAAAGCCTCCTTGAGATTTGAAATGCCTTCTCAAAGAATAGTGTCCAGACAACCTTCTCTGGTCTGTTTTTCCTTGTATGGTCTGTAAGGAGAGTCCTTTCACTGTTTTGAAGATAGAGAGTGATATTAACTGCATGGCAGAATTGTTATAGCAGAACTGTTAGGCAGAAGACAGAGGCACAAGGTCTACCAAGTTAACATAATAAAGCCCTATAGTGTGAGAGAGGCACTGGTACTCAGTATCTGCAGTGGGTTGTGGGGGGAGCAGGGGGGAGATGGTTATAGATCCCCTTGTTGAGGATTGGTCTGACATCTCAGTTCATGAGGTAGGCCTCCTTCAGCAGCTATCTCCTAACCAGTTTCATGAAATCTGAGCAGTATTACAGGAATTTGGGTATACATTAACTCAGAAGTGTAGCTAGGGTGGACTAAAAAGATCAGCCATCATAGGAACAAGGTGTTTGGGAGCAGAATTGTGAGCACCAAGAACAAACTGTTTTTTTTTTGTTTCTCATGTTGACAACATGAGGGTGTAACACAAGTGATGTGACACTCCTTGGATTCCATTTAGATGCTCAAAAGTCCTTTTATGCAAATACGAAAAGAGCAACATGTATTGTGCGAACCACGGAAATGCTGAATGTCCAAAACTACAAAATTCGAAATGTCGAAGTGTCATGGTTAGCCCGTCTGTGGTATAGCTCCGTAAGGTAAGTGTGCGATAGTTACGGACCTTAGGGTTAGGGTACAGGTTAAGGTAAGTGCATAGATAGTAATGTATGTAAAGTTTAGTCTAGGGTTATAAGTAGGGTTTTGGTGCTTTACTTTAGGGTTAGAAGTAGGGTTTTGGTTAGTGTATGTATGTGGCTTATTTATTTTGTTTGGGTAGGCAGTATGTAGTGGGAGGTGAAGTTGGCCAACTATGGGGATTCGACTTTTTGAATTTCGCGATTTAGTGCATTTGGCATATTCGCGGTTCGCACAATACGTGTCAGTGTTTTCGTATTCGCTTAATAGGATTTTTGCTAATATAATATAGACCCACACTCCTCCTATGAGGAGCACCAAGATGGAACCTTTATTTTTCTTTGCTTCTCAAATCAAGGCAAAATGAAGGTATAAAGGTGGTGTGCAGGTATAAAGGTGTTGTGATGCTCTAAGGCAGAATGCAGCCAATTGGTGGGAGCAACATGTGGACACAGGACTGCAAAGACACATCAAACAAGCCCATTTGATGGCACCTGAAAGGGTTAGGCAAACCAAGGCATGTTGCAAATGGGGGCAATCTGGAAGATCCACAGTCCTTCAATCTCACTAGTGAAGTTTCTGTCAAAGAAAGATGGCAGCACCAGGCTCTGTGTGAACTACAGAAAACTGAACAGTCACATAGAGTTACATACTTACCCCTTGTCTGGAACTGAAGAACCCTCAAGCAATAAGGTCTCACAAGATTTTGGCGTCTGGAAGAAAACAGGTCATAAAAATGCAATTACAAGACAGTTCAAAAGACGCATTCATTAGTATTTAAACAAGAAAGTTGTCCATTCCATATGAGAGTCTGAATGAAAAAACCTATCTACTGTTTATTGTTTAGTTAGTCTTTCTTCTAAGCTGTGAAAAAATATGTTATGTTATCTGTGAGAAAAGAAATGATGTGCAAACATATATAAATTTGTAACTAAGACCAGAATAATGCCACTCTTGTAATGCTTGAATGACAGTGATATGCACATCTATTTTGCTGTGAAATCTGCCTTTGTCTGATTAACATTTTAATGGATTAAATTAGGAAGCAACAACATTTCTTCATGAGGAGAAAGCTATGTTTACTTAGCTTAATTAGAAAGAGTTCTGTATATATTCTGTCAATACAATTGCTTATTTTCTGTACCTTCTGTGTGATTTACTTCTGCATCTTTAATGTGTAGCAGCACTCGTTTCTTTATTGTCGAAGTAAAGTTTTGTTTATGCCATTTCAATATATGGTATTTATTAAGTCTTACACATTATTGAAAAATTAATTTTGATGCTGCTGCTGCAGGAATCAAAGTCTGGTTATGGCACAGAGTCTTGCAGGTTGCACACTGATAAGAAAATATACTTTGCAGCACTGTACTACTAGCAAGTGCAGTTACCAATAACTTATTTCTATAACAGATGATGCATATTATACTGTTACAGTTACAGCTTTAATGTACAAGGTTTGCTTCTGAGGACAAATATGGATGATAACCTTTTATTCTCCATTTACCACGGAACCTGAGTTCCTACATACCTTAACACAGCCTGCTTTTTATGGTCATTATATACTACTTTTCTCCCATACTTTAGATCCTGTTTTTATGATTTTGTAAGGAAACACTTGTTAGAACATTAATATTCACCAGAGATCTGTGACAGGATATCTATAGTCTGCATTATGGCTCATAACTTAGTGTTAAAAAAAGTGTAACATCAGTGTGAGACATACCTGTGGCAGCATCACTGGAGGAAATGGATAATAAACCATTGAAGGAACTGGCTGGACAGGGCTGTCATGCAAGACAGGCACAAGGACTCTATATCATGGTATTGGAAAGGAGATTGCATCTGGCCCACAGCTATGGCCATGACAAATGCAGAACAAATCTGATAAGCACATTAACTCAGCCAGACAGCCATTACAGTGCATTGACTGGTCTGATGTGCATCTGGCATTAGAATACTCACACAGGCCAGAAGGTTGGGTGGGAAACAGTCATCAACATTGGATCATGTGTAACATTTGCACTGGTAGCTGGGAAACTGACAGGGAGCATCAACATTAGCACAAGTGAAGACATCATGGATGTGGTATGAAGTAGCACTTTACAGGGGTAATGGTTGTGGTTCAAAGTAGCTCCTCACATCACTAGGAGGTTTGAAGATTCAAGGATCATATCTTTTAGTGATGGGTGGAGTTTCCATTAGCAAAACTTTGTCTGGATGTACTACGCTTCTTGCCAGTGTCAAGAATGAAGACATACTGTCCATGGGATGTCACAGTATATTGGGTGCATATGTTGGATTGTCATCATGGCTGCTGCTGTAGTATCCTGGCAGAGTTATGGCATTCATGATCTGTGAAGTGACAGAGGTAGGTATTACTCACAGTAAGGCTGAAGGAAAGTCTGGTGGTATTACTACTTGATCTTAAGAGACTTGTCTAATGAGGTGTGTCCATGGTGGAGCTGGAAGAACATTAACCACATTTCCGGGATGTTTCATGGCCAGTGGAGGAGACACTCATCGGCAGTAGGAATGGTGTAGCCATCTGTTGAACAGGGAATACCATCCATGTAAGCCTGATGTATGATCCTGCAATATCCAACCATACCCTAGCATGACCATGGCATCCAATTCCCCTCCTATGCATGGATGCATCAATGGCTGAAATGGGCTACTACTTTCCAGACCAGGATTGTCTACTCCAGGTCTTTATATGCTGTTTCACTGTGCATGCAGTGTTAAATGCTCCACAGTTTCTGCAGTGGTGGTAGGTTTTCACTCATGTCATGCAGCACACTCAGTATATCTGGCAAGGTCTAATTATTGGCTGTTTGTGCCTGGATCACTGACCTACACATCCACTTACTGATGCCAAGAATAATGCCCAAGTCAAGAAATGCTCTGGAGTCAGGGCAGTGATGCCCACTTGCATGTTTTCCCCTATGATTTGTTTGCATACATCAGAGATGTTGTGGGCCTCTGATGTCATCTACAGTGGCAGTGACTGTGTAGCAGAGATGGGTCTGACATGAATGGTATAATCTTTGAAAATATAGGTGAAGTCATTGGCTCATTCTGGACCTCCACAATCACTTCCAATGTGAATAATGTCAGTGTGCCATCCACTATTTGCATTACTGACAGTGGTATTTTGTCAACAGACTATGACATGCGGATGGTGCCATCACCATCAGCCTACAGAGACCCACTGACAGCAACAATGTGCTGACCTAGTTTACTGGACCTTTTCCCAATGGAACCTGTAAATAGAGGCAGATAGCATTCCAGTGGCAATACTGGAACATATTTGTGACTTTCACTACCATGTAGCACACAGAGTGGTACATTCAAATCTCCTACATAGCCTGTGGGCACATACATACACACATGCATACATGCATATGTATATACATACATTATGGTACAGGTTGTCACTGTTACAGCCCTGATGTCCATGGATGACATAAATGCATATGTGTTTGTCTAAGTAAACTTTAAATTGGTACAACTCAGTTTCCTACTGTAACTGGATGTACCCTACACATTGGACATACCGCCTAAAAACACTTGAGTAGTCATCACCAACCCATCTCCCATATTCACGCTACCACCAGGTAGGAGGGTTCTTATATTGCCTCTCCTAATGGATAGCAGGAATTTCTCTAAGACACTTCTCTGTTGGTGGAGTCATGATTATGTGTCAATGGATTATTCTTCAGTGGACAAATAAATAAGAATACATTGTTGAAAACCATTTTCATGAAACACATTTTAAAGCTTTTTTTTTTTCCAGTGTATCAAGCCTACCCCCCACACCCTCCACCATGTGGCTGGAGACCTCAGATACTGAACAATGTATATATTCCAACTCCATGGTCAGACAACAGTGGAAAAAGTGCAGCACCACATGTTTTCTGAAAGTGGCTTTCACCAGTAAAGGTATTGTGCTGCTATAATTCAGTTAATCAGCACTCGACGAATATACAGGTTCCTGTGTTACTGATCGCCCCAGTGGTTACTCCGTCTCTGGTAATTTCATATGCTTTTATCCTGGCATACAGAGACATACTGATTATCATGCAGTTCTTCTGTTGAATTCCTCTTGTGGCTGTTCACTGCACTGATGTATTGCACTCTCCCTGCCACATCTGGTCCCATAAGGCTTTGCCTGTTTAACATTACTAAAAAAATATTTATTTTATATTATTTATTTATTTATTTTATTTTGATATTTGTTAACAAGGAGAAGTCTGACTGGGCAAGTGCCCTTTTTCAGCAGAGGCCCAGGGAGAAAAGCTCCAAATATGTGAAATTAATATGAAGTAACAGAAAAAAATTCAAATAAAATAAAATAATGCATGAAGTTAAACAGATCAGAGTTACATTTTTACATGAGATAGCTAGGGAAAAAAAACATTAA
Source organism: Protopterus annectens (assembly GCF_019279795.1). Classification (NCBI taxonomy): domain Eukaryota; kingdom Metazoa; phylum Chordata; order Ceratodontiformes; family Protopteridae; genus Protopterus; species Protopterus annectens. Next base: position 1,058,529,440 of record NC_056730.1, on the reverse strand, counting down.
TCATAAAATAATTGTATAAAAGAAAGTAGGTTGAGGACAGACAGATTTTACTTACACAGACTTCTAGCCTCAGAAATATTAGGTGAGAATAAAATGGTCTATATCAGAACATTGAAGTATTAAAACTTCGAATGTTCTGATATCGAACACTATTCAGTGAATGCTAAGAATAGCAAAGCTGCAGAACACTGAATTCTTTCCTTGGGAAAGAATTCAGTTGGCCGTTTCTGTGGTTTTGCTCTATTCTTAGCGCTGTGGTGGAAAGTTACGGGTTGGGTTCAGGTAAGTGTGTGATTGTTTGTACATTAGGATTAGGGGCGAGTTAAGTGAGTTAGGGTTAGGGAACAGGTTAGGCGTGTGTGCGATAGTGACAGACTTTAGGGTTGGGGTGGTTTAAGTGAATTAGGGTTAGGGCTTGGGTTAGGTGAGTGTGCGATAGTGACGGACCTTAGGGTTAGGGTTTGGGTTAAGGTAAGTGGGTAGATAGTAGTGTATGTTTATTTTAGTGTAGCGTTAGATGTAGGAATTTAAGTGTATGTGTGTGGTTGCTGTTTGTTTGATGTGCTTGTGTTGTGTGTATGTGTTTTGGAGCGGCAAATTTTTTACATGGGAAAAATATTCGCTGTTCTGACTATTCAATATTTTCATGTTTAGATGTTTTGGGGCCGATGAAATAGCATTCGCTATTTTCATCTTTCGATAATGTGATATAAATGTAAAAAAAAGAGTAACTTGCAAGAGGGAAATTAGATTGGATATATTATTTGAGGAGAGAAAAGTACAAGGGAAAAAATGAAAAAGGTGAAAGGAAGTAGAGAGAGCAGGAGATGTGAGATGAATAGTGCATGAGTGTGTGCAGGTAGTAGAAGGGGAGACAAGGTGAGAAGAAGGAATAGTGCATGAGTGTGTGCAGGTAGTAGAAGGGGAGACAAGGTGAGAAGAAGGAATAGTGCATGAGTGTGTGCAGGTAGTAGAAGGGGAGAAAAGGTGAGAAGAAGGAATAGTGCATGAGTGTGTGCTGGTAGTAGAAGGGGAGACAACGTGAGAAAAAGGAATAGTGTATGAATGTGTGCATATAGTAGAAGGGGAGACAAGGTGAGAAGAAGGAAGAGAAGAAAAGGAAGTCAGCAGGACAGTGAAGGCAATGAGAGTGAGGATAAAGAAGTAGGGGTGGGAAATGGGTAAGATGTAGAAGGGGAAGAGAAAAAATATTGGCAATGGTAGACAGGGTTGAGACATGAGTTACTGAAATACTGGGCAGAGTTGGGGCAGGAGAAAGTAATGGATTGCTGGGATACTAAGCAGGGTTGCGATGTCTAATATGGAAATACTAGGCAGTGTTGGGGGATGAAAAGAAGTGGATTGTGGAGGTACTAGGCAATGTTAAGGCAGGAACAGAGCCAGATGTTGACAAGTCTTTATCTTAGTGTCTTTTTAAATTTGTGACTATCTGGGATGGATCAAATAGCTAAAGGAATTTTGTTCCAGGTCAGGGCCACTGTGTAGCTGTATAAACTATGGCCCTTGGATCTTTTAGGTTTGGACAAAGCTTCATAGTAGTACATAGACAGTACTTGGGGGTATAAAAAGTGATGATGGATGAAATGGCTGTGCAGGATGTAGGTTGATTAAGTATGCAATGAATACAGTAAAGTTGAGAGAACAGAAGATGATGTGGCAGCTTGAGCTAATTTAAGGTTTTTATAGATAGACAGTGGTGAGAGTTTTATTGCTGATTATCAGCAAATCTGGAAATTTTATTGTAGCAGAGTTCTAGTTTGTTTTTTTCAGGTTGGATTGTAAGTTGGTAAATATGGGAGAGGCATAGAGAAGAGTGGGAAGTAGGTAAACATTAGAATAGATAGTCTAGAGTGCTGAGTTAGGAATTTTTTTGATCTGTAAAGCATGCCGCGTTTTTGGAGATTTTTTGTTATACAGCTTTGAATTTGTGGGTCATATTTTAGTGGATCATTGATATTAATAACAAGGAGCTTATTATGTAGTACTACTTCTATTTGATTGTATTAAGAGATGTGATAGTAAAGGTTGAGTTGAGGTGAGACTGAGATTTTGGGAGAAATAGTAGTAGTTTAGTTTTTTTGGGGGGCTCGGCAGAAGTTCATTGTCATTAAACCAGCATTCGATAGAGATGAAGGATTTTTGGGTGAGTGATTGAAGGTGTGGCAGATTGTCAGAAAAGCTGATGATAATGGCGTCATCAGCATATTGTATAAGAGAGGACTGTGAGCAGGATGAGTGTAGACTATTTATAAAGATGTTAAAGGGAATGGGTCAAAGAATGGAACCTCGTGGTACTCCAGTGTTAACTGTTAGGAAATAGAAAAAGGAAAAAAAAAAACAGTTGACTGACTGCTGCCATTTAGAGAGATACCTGGAAACCAGTTGAGACTGGAATTCAAGAAAACAAGGGCAGACAATTTAGAATGACGTTTAGAGTGAGAGACTGCATTGAAGGCTTTGGCGAGGTCAAGAAAAAGGGAGAATACCAGATTATTATTTTCCCTGGCTTTTAAGGTAGTATCAGTAAATGAGAGTAAGGGGCAGCCACAGTGGTGCAGCGGTTAGCATTGTCGCCTCACAGCAAGAGGTTCTCCAGTTCAATCACCAAGAATGATGCCACAATACAGAGATAAGATGATCAGCTTTAACAATTGGCTTAAACTCTGGTGTCATTCAAAGGGGATCCAATGTCTGTCTGCCTGGGATGACATGCTGGACAAGCCATGCTGCTTCGCAAGGGACGGCTTGCACTTGTCACCCCTGGGATTCCGGATTTTGGCAAAGGCTCTTGCCACCCCCATAGTGCCTTTTTTAGGCAAGGCTCAAATTCTAAACCTACCACCCTAGAACAAAACAAAGAAAAAAAACTAAGGGTAATGCTGCTCAATGCCAGAAGTCTCAACCTCAAGATGCACGCACTTGAGGCCCTTCTCAGTATGGAGAACATCGATGTCTGTGCTGTGACAGAAACCTGGTTCAAGGCTCCTGAGAGCACCCCAGCACTATCAGGTTTTACCTCATATCATGCGTTCCGGCCCCAAAACCTGGACAATACCAAGAAAGGAGGAGGGGTATCCATATTCATCAAGGACACCCACACCTCAAGATTGGTGGCATCGCACGATGCATCGGAAACCATCCAGGTGCAATTAACCATAGGCAAGACTGCTCTGCAATTTGTAGCATGTTACAGGCCACCCTCGCAAACTCAGGAACCTCATATGGCCTTCCTGAAAACACTGGAGGGGATAAATGTATCTCCGAACACCATCATACTAGGTGACTTCAACTACCCTAATATAGACTGGGAACACTACTCAAGCCTAAACACTCTAGCCCAAAAGTTCCTGGAATTCATAAACTCAAATGCCATGGAACAACTAGTCACCATCCCCACAAGAGGAGAAAACATACTTGATCTCATCATCACGAACATGGGAGCACAATGTTCAACGCTGGAAGTATACCCCTCACTGGTGAGATCTGATCACAAACTAATCTCGCTGGAGGTCCTCATCCCCCCACCGAAATGAAAAGACCACAGTAAAGAACTTCTCGAAGCCGACTTCACACTTCTAAAGACTAGTGTGGTCTCCTTTAAGGCCCCTGAGCCGGCGGTTAACATTACTCAAACCGCTGAATCACTTACAAATGCCTTCTACCATCACCTGCAGGGCTGCATGGATCAGGCAATCCCAAGCAAAACAAAGACTCTTTGTACCAAAGGCAAGCGTCCAGTCTGGTGGACCCCAGCCATAAACAAACTCTACAACAAAAGGAGAAAGCTACTACAAGATAGAGCAAAATCCTTAAAAGGTAAGACACCGCTGATCACTATAAGTAAAAAGCTAAGAGCTCTCATAAAATCATCCAAAGCTAATTTTGAGAAAAAAGTAGCTAAGGACTCTAAAGACAACCATAAGGCATTCTTTAGCTATGTCAGAAACCTAGGAGGAAACTCCCAGATATGCTCAGAATTAGTTCAAAATGATGTGAAGATTACTGATCCTACAGACATTGCCAACGTACTGGCTGAAAGGTTCAGTGCAAACTTCTCCCTCCCCTAAAGGAGAGATATCTATACCAAATGATTGTAGCCCCCCAAACATCTCTAACGCCCAGGTGAGAATTGCTCTCTCCAAGGCAAAGAACACAGCATCCATGGGACCTGATGGTGTCCCCAGCTGTGTGCTCCATGAACTCAACGAGGAATTAAACCCACAGTTAGGACAGCTGTTTAATCTTAGTCTCACCTCCGGATACGTACCCAAGGAGTTGGGCACAGCGACTGTGGTCCCACTCCACAAAGGCGGTGCCTCCGCCGACCCTGGAAATTACCGTCCCATTAGCTTGACAAGCCTTATCTGCAAAGCCATGGAGAGGATCATAATGGATCTCATAAATAAAGACATAGGGAACTTGCAGACTTTGGATCCAACCCAGTTTGGCTTTGTCAAAGGCAGATCATGCCTTCTAAACTTGGTTGACTTTTTCGAAACAGTCACCAAGGCCTTTGACGAGGGAAAGGCAGTCCATACAGCCTACCTAGACCTGGCAAAGGCTTTTGATACAATACCTCACTCGGGTATCATTGAAAAACTCATCAACTTAAATGTAAACCCATACATTACAAGATGGGTTGCAAACTGGCTGAGTGACAGAACCCACAGGGTCAGAGTTACTGGCGCCATGTCAGACTCAAAGCCTGTCACAAGTGGTGTCCCACAGGGCTCAGTCCTGGGCCCACTCTTGTTTGGCATCTACTTTTCTGAAGTACAAGCAAACACAGGAGGGTTATGGCTGACAAAGTTTGCAGATGACTGCAAACTGGGCGCCGTAGTTGAAAACACATCCGACACAGATATCCTTCAGAAGGGTCTCACAGAAACGGATAACTGGTGCCAGAGCCATGGCCTAAAGTTAAATGCCAAGAAATGCATAGTCATATGCTTCGGGAAAAATAAGGTTACCCCTAGCTACCATATAGGTGGCAATCCCCTGAACACAGAAGAAGTTATTAGGGACCTGGGAACCCAGGTTGACAGTAGCCTTTCATTCGACACTCATGTTGCTAAAGTAGTTAGGAAGACCTTCTACATTGCCCACCTTATCATGAAGGGATTCACATCTAGATCAAGGGAAGTCATAGTCTCCCTATACTCATCACTCATCAGACCAATGATCGAGTACAATGCCCCATTCGGAATGTATCTGACCCGACACTTGCAGCAGCTGGAGAGGCCACAAAAGTTCCTCACCAAAAGGATAAATGGTCTCAAAAATCTGTCTTATACTGCCCGACTGAAAGAACTCCAGTTATATTCAGTTGCTTACCGCTTGCTCAGAGGTGACCTATGCCTGACATACAAGGCCATGTCAAACCCAGATTTGATGAACATGCTTCATCTCAAAAAACCTAGATCCCTCAGAGCCACAAGGGCGGGAGACTTAAACCTCGACACGGTTATTAATAGGACATGCTGGAGGGATAGATTCATCACCCAAAGACTCCCTATGCTGTGGAACAAAATCCCGGTTTATGTGAGGCAGAGCACCTCGCTGGCCTTGTTCAAGAGGAATCTTGACCAATGGATGGGAGATCGCAGATACACCCCAGGGGTTACCTCAGTGTCACTGCTCGACAGAGGCACAGCAAAATAATGGGCATAGTTTCTCCAAACTAAAGGGGTGGCGTAAGCCACAAAACTATGGGCTAGGCTTATAAATGCCCTCGGGCAGATAGCCTAGTATGAACCTATGAACCTATGAACCTAATCCTCGGCTGGGGTGCCTTCGGTGCAGAGTCTGCATGTCCTCCCTGTGGTTGTGTGGGTTTCCCCCGGGTGCTCCAGTTTCCTCCCACATCTCAAAGACATGCTGTAGGTGGATTGGACACTCTAAATTGGCCATAGGTATGAGTGTGTGCATGTGTGTGCCTTCTGTGGAAGGTTGGGCACCAGGCTAGTAACTCAACACTGTAAAACTCTACTGACAATCATGAGCAGACAGGTGATCCGCTGTGGGGACCCCTAACCGGGAAAAGCCAAAAGAAGAAGAAGGTCAGCAAATGAGAGTAAGACTGTGGTTGTGCTGTGGTTAAGGCAAAAAACAAGTTGGGTTGGAGTGAGTAGATTTTCATGTAGAAGATATTCAAGAAATTATTTATGTATGCATTTTTCACATATTTTTGACAGGGGGACAGAATAGCTATAAGCCTATAGTTTTTGAATTCAGTAGAATTACCTCCTCTGTGAAGTGGAATGATATAAAATGTTTTTCCAGATAGTAGGGACTCTTGATTCCTGAAAATACCTGTTTAATTGCTACAGATAATTGGTAGGCTATAGAGATAGGAATTCAGATGGTAAGTTGTCAGCAGAGGGAGAGCAGGGCTTAAGTTTTAACAGTAGAGATTTAATGTAGGAGGTAGGGATGGGTTTAAAAGAAAAAGACTTACAGTGGGCATGTAAGAGTGGTGGAATAAGATGAATTCTGGCAGTTGTGAGCTAGGATGGTTATTCAGTCTATGAAATAGCAATTACAGTTTGTGGCAGTTTCAAGAAGAGAGTGATTAGGGCATGAATTTGGTATGCTGGGAGAACCAGGGTTAAATCTTTTTAATGGAGTTCCAAAATTTTGGAGGATTTTTTGAGGTAAATTTTTGGTTTTAGATAGTAATTTATTTTGTTATAGTTTACTTGTTTTTTCTTAGGTTATTAAATTGTTTATAGATCAGGAGCTGGGTGGGACACTGGGATTTTAGCCACTTTCACCATGTAACGTCCCTTTTGTGCATTAGGACTTGTGTGGAATGAGAAAGCTAAGGTGCTTGCTGAGATTTCACTCATTTCTTTCTCAGGGCAGCTAGGCTATCTAGAGTTCCCAGAAATATGCAGTTGGATCGCTGAACTGCATCATCTAGAGGCAGACTAAAGAGGAAAGACCATAGTAGTACATTTGCCTCCTTCCTGGTGAACTTCTCAAGCCATTACTGTTCCTTCAGTCACATTCTACTGCATGCACATCTGTGACATATACATATGGATCAATGTCTGTATGCACAACAGTTCATGCAGCCAACAGTTGCATCCACACCACCCCCTGCACTCATGTGCCAATAGTACAGTCTGGGATGAGTGCAGGTGAGCCACACTACCATCTGTAGTATGTCCAGCTGTCTGTGTGTATGTGCTACAGTTTGCACAGCCCTACATTGTAGGACTGTGACTAAGCCTGGATGTGTTGTTCCATGTAGCCTGTCAGGGTTGAACTGCCCCAACAGGATTACAGCCTATCCTGTCAGCTGAATGTGCTCTGCAAAGGTGAATACTCCACAGGACTGAAACCCATATTTCCATATCCCTTTACACTGTCACAGTAAACCCCCATCAGAACTACATCCTGCCCTACCAGTTTCTTGTATCCTGTCAGGTTAAGGCCACAGAACTGCAACCTGTCCTTCATGACCCCTGTGTCCTATAGAGGTTGAGTCCTCCAGCCTGTCAATCTCCTGACATAGCCTGTGTAGTGTTACCATACACACTCCACCTGCTGTGTGACAAAGGATGTTGCTGCATTTCCCCTTGGGTGGTGACTGCAATGTGATTTCTATTACCAGATGTCCTGTCTGCTCTCATATTCCACATATGATAGTACACTCTGATATAGACTTTATCCTCTGTGTCTGTGTTGCTATCTATAACATGGTCTCCCACAAAATGGAGACCTAGCTTATTATCACCATAAAATGAAGTTAATAGCATGGCAATCATGCTATTGAGATGACTTAGTACAACAGTCTACGGACTGCATCAATAACATAATCTGTTATCACCCCTATTCCAACCTATGGGAACCATGAATGCTTAGCATGGTTTTGAAGGTCATATATGGTGTGAGCATCAGTTACACTTTATATCATGCTAATGACCATGACCATCATGGTACTCTGCTGCTTGTCATGCCAGTTCATGGGTTTTAACGTCACATAAAGTGCAGACACTTGTGGAACCTGTCCATGCTACTGGCTACCTATATTGAGCATCACAATAATATTGGTGGACACTGTGCTACCCTGCTGCCCATAGATGTAGGTTATTTGATGTCTGCATTGTGCAAACATATCCTCTGCCTAACATTTTATATTCTTGACTTGATATTATGCATGGACATGGGTTCAGCAGGATTAATTGTAGTGCATCAGAAAGTGCAAGATCTTTCTACACCAGCTTCATAGGCATCATCAGGAGTGCAAGCTGGAGAATATAATGGGTCCTGTTTATAAAGTGGATGCCTGCTAGTGACAGCACTGTCACCACCCACTCTGCTAACAGTGCCAGCAAAAGTATAGCACTTAAGAAGTGCCAACCAGACCTTCTGAACCAGGTAGATGAAGAGACTGAGGAAAAAGCAGTAAGCAGTCTTTCTTAGCATTATCACTGTATTGAAAGTTTAGCACTAGTACCTGGAATTGCCTTATGCTGTAAGAAATTTGTTGTGCTCATTATTGTTTGTTTTAGGTATTCCAATGCCTCAGACGATCAAATAAAATAGGATCGCCTATGGATGGCCTAATGGTTAAGGTGTTTGCCGTGCAAGGTGCAGGGTTTGAGTCTCACAAGGGATAATTTGCTAAGCTTAAAACGGTTCAGAAGGGCATTTAGCTTAGTACTAATCTATGAACCTATAAAGATATGCCAAGTTCTCCATGTGATAAGTAAGTGTACTGTACTGCTGGTATTAATAACGTATGGTTATAAACATATGTACCATATGAATGAACAGTTGTATTTCTCCTTTATTGTTTTTTTTAGTAAATGCAATCATTGTTTACTTTTTCTTTGGCTGTGTAGTTATTTTTCTCTCCAGCTGAAGTAATAGCGTAATTAACTGTAGCACATAGACTAGAAGTGTTGCACTTCTGATATAATTTGTTTTATTTTCAGTATTCTATATCTTTTGTATTGTGCTGCTTTCTTTTTATTTTATTCTCCATTCCAGGTACTATTTTAATAAACTTTACCAGATATCACTGGCCATTTTATATCGGCGCCATGTGTTTTTTCCATTGCTTTTATTATTATTATTATTATTATTATTATTATTATTATTATTATTATTATTATTATTCTGCTTTGTTGTTGTGTGTTTTTTTCCACTTATTTTCTTTTTCTACAGGATCAGCCTTGCTGCAGGCTGGGTAATGGCTGCAGCCACCACTCTGTACCAGACACTGACCACTAAGTTAGCAGCAGTTCCCTGACATGCATCTCTTCAGGGCCATGATAGTGACCCTGAGGAAGAAGATCTGGAGGGCTGCCAGGAACTCTCCATTGCTGCTTCTCTGGTGGAGGATGTACATTGGAGTGGTGAAGAAGGGCCTTTCTGGGTCACCCAGTATGAGGTATCATTGCTGGTGAGCACTGAGGTGCACCTGTAGTTTAATGCCTGTATGGGCATCCTGAAACACATCCTTGTATGTCTACTAGCATCAAACCATTTGGCCATATAGCCTCAACCATCAGACTATTGATGATGTCAGCCACAAGGATGTTTAACTTCTAGGTGAGCTTCCCTCTGAGCTGGTTTGGCAGGCCTTCCTCACCTTTGCCTATCTAAAATCATTCTGGTCTCCACCTTTTTATGTCATACCCACTCCTTGTTTACAGTGCAATCATCTCGATCAACAGCCGTCTACCACCTGTCAGTCTGCACCTCTTGACTGATTAATTTGTACTCAACTTTGTATTATTTTTTATATCCCCTGGCTACATCTGAAAATAGTACATCGAGATCAATACTCTGCCCAGTCAACAAATACAAATACAAAAATAAAAAAGTATTCAGTTCTAGACATTATTGATCTTATTTACATCACTTCCATTCATGTTAATAAATATCACAGCTTATTGTCCACATATGAAAATTACAGCATCAGTCATCATAATATGCAGTATTTGTATCTCGATGTATCACTGGAGAAACATATTGGTACATCTAGTTCAAAGGGTAACTGCTTATACAGATATTACCAGAGAGTCCAATGGATGTACAAAGTGGTACATCCATTGCAAAGAACAATTTGTTTTACTCAAACTGGTAGGTAGAACTAGGTCTGGTAGATAGCTGAGTGGATTAAGGCAATGTGTTGATAAACTACATCTTATAGTATAGGGTTGCTTCCCTCAGACTCCATTTTCCTACTGATTGACTCTGAGCAAGTCATTTAATCAGAAAGTATTCATACAAGATTGGGCTAGGTTCCTTAATTATCTCTTGGACTGCATGTGAAATATTTATACATGAACCTTAGAAAACACACATGCATATTGTAATGATTCAGCAAACCTCTCAGCTTTCTTAATAGGTAAAGGTTGTCAGTCACTGTGTGGTAGATCCACTTGAAACAGATGAATAATGAAGAGACATCAGCTAAGGCATCTGGAGCAAACAAATTAATCAGATATTCGAATATGCTGAGAAGATCAAGATGAAGGAGAATCAGGAACGAGGGATTTAGTAGCAAGAGAACTTGAATCACTTGGAAGGAGGCACTGTCACTATTAAAATTCCTTTTTGCAAGGTGGGAGATGTGGAGGATTGCCAAGGTTTGATGTGTCACAGACAAGAAATACAGGCATGTTAGTCACAAAGATGTTGATAGACAAGGCAGCACATTAAGAAATTTGTGAACAGAGTGGGCAACTTTAGGTGTATTAAGGTATTTTAAAACTTTGTTCCATAATTTAAAAACACCAAAGGTGAAAGAAGACTCATCTGTTTGATGTGTATATAAGGAACTACACAAAGGTCTTCTTTAGGTGAACAAAGTCCTGAGTATGTACCCATTAAGGAGGGAGCAGAGAGCAGGACATCTTAGAAAGGACTAATTGAGGAAGAAGGCAAGAAAAACAGAGGGTACTATTCGTACTTTACAAGTCCAGCTTTGCTACAATTTTGTAACAGTTTGGATATATGAAAACTATGAAGAGACAAGGCCTAATATCATTGAAGCATAGGTTGTAGATTATTGTGTTTTGGGGGGAAAGCCTCTGCCTACTTGAGCACACAGTAACAAACCAAGACAAGAAAAGGAGAAAATATAATTAATTAAGTTTTACACTGTATTATGATAATTCATCCTATGATGCTAGACTAATAAAATGAATGCTGTACCTGTGCAGATCAACTTCTATGATGATTTACTTGCATCTATAGCACTGAAAACACTGGTCTAGCAAGAATAAGCGAAACTAGAGCAGCACACTTCATTATAAGGAGTTGGGCCAATATAAGATACGGCACTACAAACAGCATATCATAGAAAGGTAAGACTGCCATAGTGTTTGCCAGAATTACAAATATTTGGCCTTCTTGAACTTTCATATTCCATTAGGCGAATGTGTTGTTCACAAAAAGCTGATTTTACTTGGACAGACAACTTTTCTGTAGATGACTATACCTTTGAAAGCATAGCTACTTTTGTCAACAAGCCAGGAAATACTTTATGTTATCAGCATACAGCCTTGTTCAGTGCTCAGATGTACAGGTTTGTTTGAAGAAGTGCCTTTTCAGCTGGTTACTGAGAGCTGTAACAGGCACAGAAAAGCAATGTAGGACAGAAGAAAAAATTGAATTAATACAGTGAAATTCATAAGGATAGTGATATAATGCAGACACACCTTTGGAGAATGCTTTAAAATATAAAGTCAGATTGTACTCAACTGCCTGAAAGCACATATAAAGGTTGCATATTATGACCAGGATGGGGCTTATTGCACATTTTCCTATTTCAGAACTCTGAATTAGGTCTAATTCTCAGATAATTTGTACCCTATTTTGTGGCCAAATGAAAACATGATGCAGATTTGATCAAAATAAGAACATACAGCACATTAATTCAATAATATCAATGGGAGAGACTACACATCATATAAAAAGTAAATAAATCTAATAAGATAAAAAGATTGTTCTAAGACTTCAGATGCTGATCAGTGGATCCAGCAGGGCTGTGCAGTGCCTCCCACCCAAACATAAACAGTAAAAAGAAGAAGAGAGAGATACTGGTAATGTGATCAGTTGCTGTCATAACTCTCAAGCTCCTAGTGGAAAAAATGTAGACAATGTCAAAATTAATGGGAAGACAAAGGCACAAAAATAGTGGCAGATTTTAAATATTGCTCTTATAAAGCTAGAAAGTTACTAGAATAACAGGGTATGCATTAGCATACATTTTCTGAAGGGTATGAAGTCTGAAACTCAAATGTCTGTCATAATTTAGTGACTTCAGTCTTCAATGATTTGCTAGAAAGACATACATTTTTGATGAACAGAAAAAATATAAGGTAAAAATCTGGGCATTCTGTTAATACTTGCACAGTTAAGAGGTACTGCTGTTGTAGCTTAATCTAAGTGCAGGGTTCCTTTCCTAGTTTGCTGGTTCAGGACAATTTCCTACATGGAGACAGAAACTTTGCTGCAGTGACTTTTCAGTCATGCACATTGACTAAATGCCTCAAACTGTAATTTTCTCACAATGATCAGGATTAATATTGAAGCAGTATCACCAGTAAACTATAACTAGACTGTCTCAAAATGCTCTCACCACAGTTCACATTCTTTATTAGTGCCCATTCACTCCCTTGCACTGCCATATATATGACTTGCGGAAATTATAGTCTCTTTTTTAACAAAATGGCTATACCTCATTTTTTATTATGACACAGTGATGATGACAATGCTATCATAATTCTATGCATATAATTTGGAAGAGACTGATTTGCAAATATTAGCACTATGTAGCAGAACTATATCTGCTTTACATCTGTCATCACATCATTGTTGTTCTATCTATTGGATTCTGAAATCTATTTAGATTTATTAGAAATACATTCATTAGTTTCTGTTATGAGGTCACATTGAAGATCATACAGTTAGTCTTAAAATCTCAAAATGAATAAAAACAAACATAATTCAGCAACAATGAAGGAAGCAATAGGAATTCAAAGCCGTATCACCATAGTGCTTGAAACATTTGCTGAAATATCATTGTCATTTGGAATTTCTCATGATAACTCATCATGTGGCGCTTATTACAGCCAAGAATGTCAGCACGTTTCCCTTTCTGATGGTCCAGTGACCTCAGAGATGAATATAAATAACCAGTCTACCAACCAGTTAACAAATATATATATGAATTATTTTTAAGGCATGTGGTGAGGAATTTAATTTCACGTTATAAATATACTTCACATTAGTTAGGCTCTTTATATAAATGTTGTAGTGTGCTGTTCACCATAGTACATACAGGACATCTGGTAGTGTGCTATGAATAAGGCAGTTACTTGAGAGAATTCAATCTCTTTATTTATTTATTTATTTTTGAATGTGAGAAAGCTCGGAGCTGATTATATTTTCTAAGGAGGTATGTGGAAGATAACTCCCTTCATGTCTGGGTATGAGAATTCTTAACTTTCAATGTAAACCCAAGTTTGAATACCATTTACATTTTTTTTCTGAGACTCGGGAGTAACATTTAACACAGCACATCCTATATAGTCAACTTGACTAGATTGAACACTGGAAGTACAAAGGTGTGTTCATGGATCAGGCTGTTACTTTTCCCACACACAGAATGGATTGTGGTAACAAAACATTTTTGAGCCAATTGTAATATGTTTGGAATCTATCAAATTTGTTAACCACAGGTACATGTCTTGTCAAGTGGACTTAATGTCTTTCTATTAACACTTTTCTAAGACAGCACTCACATTATGAAGCAGCCAGAACTAAGAATAATTAACAATCTATGTGTAGCTGAGAAGAAATCTCTGAGAGCATCTTAAGTAAGATAAAATTGATGTGCTTTTGTGATGTGTAATAGCTGATATGGGTCATCATTGAAAGACTGCTACATGCTTTCACTTTGTTTTACATAGCTCTTCATAGGATAGCATCCCTAATGTGATTATCTTTACTTTGTTTTATATACATAAAAAATAATTATTTCAGTTTTTGCTGTCTTATTGTTTTGAGTGAATGAAGAAATCTCTGAGAGCATCTTAAGGAAGATAAAATTGATGTGCTTTTGTGATGTGTAATAGCTGATATGGGTCATCATTAAAAGACTGCTACATGCTTTCACTTTGTTTTACATAGCTCTTCATAGGATAGCATCCCTAATGTGATTATCTTTATTTTGTTTTATATACATAAAAAATAATTATTTCAGTTTTTGCTGTCTTATTGCTTTGAGTCTTCGCAAAACAGGGGCTTTCAATCAGTAACCCGACCTAGTTAACACAAATAAATAAACAAATGTATAGACAAACATTTCAAAAAAGAATGCACAAAAGGCATTTACGCATGCAATCCTTTTTGCCAAAGATTCTTGTAAAGATTCCTTGCAGATCATTTATTCTAACCAGTACTTCATTGACCCTGTTAAATAGAAATCAGTGCATCTTCCATAAAACAGCTGAAAGTTTGCTCTTCTTTGCCTGATAGCACACATCACTGAGCTGCCATTAACATTTCTCAATGGTGAAAATTCTAGAATAATGTATTTATTCATTTGAAATTTGGTAACCAAATAAGTAAATTGGTCAACTGACCTTTTTCAACCCAGGCTCCAGGGGAGCAAATTATATACTACAATAACAAATTTGATAACATGATGAAAACACATCATATATCATACAATAACAAAAATGCATACCAAAAGTAAATATACATAGAAAAGGGCTAACAAGACATATCTATAGTCACAATATTCTAAGCAATGTGAAAACATGTTCAGTATTTACAGAATTTACAGGATGGAGATTTAGCAGAGTGATGCCTATATGTATAGGTTGTAAATACTTCAGTTACAGTAAGTCTGCAAGCATACAGGAAACTTAGTGTCACGAAAGCATTCATAGTCAATTATTTCTACTAGACATTTCTTTCTTAAAGCTAGACCATTAAAACATTAATTTTTGGAAGGCACATTTTAATACTATGATGTGTACCCTGCTTGTTACTATAATTTCTGAAGTTTATTGAATTGATTTGTTATTTTCTATATGTATTGACTGAATTTATTTATTGTGCTTTTAAATATTTAAATGTTTTAATTAATAGATTTGATTAATTCAATCTAACTTTTGATTGGATGCTATACTACTTAAATGTCATGATTATTTTGTATGATCTTAAGTCTGAAGAAGCGGTTAGTTGTATATCATGAAAGCACTTACTTTGTCTATTAAACAAAGTTGGTTTCAACTTTATATTCCTCAGATGTAGACTGTTCATTTTTAATATTGTTTCTGATGTTCATTCACATGTTTACTGAAAGCAATAGTGGGTTTTTTCTTTTTAATGTCCAAAATGTGTTCGTATATCCATTCCCGCAAATGTCCACTGGTCTTAACCAATACAGAATGCAGGACATTTTAGGCATTTATCCATATAGACCACATTCATGGACTGACAAATAAAATGTCCCTTTGCATCAAAAGTAAACTCTCCAAGTTAAACTTTTTCTCAGTAGAGATGACAAAGGGCATTATTTACGCAACCCACATTTAAAATTACCCAAAGACTTATTAGAGTGTACACTTGTTATATTGTTATGTTCCAACGTTTTTTTTTAAAGACAGGTTTTTTCTAAATACCACAGTAGGCTTATTACCCAGCAAATCTTTAACTACAGGATCTAAAGAGAATAAGTTCCAGTTCTTATATATGGTATTTGTTATAGAAGCACTGTCTTAGCTAAAAACTATAATGAATGAGAACCACCTTTTTTCCATTTTATTCTCATTAGTTGCCTCCAAATGGTCAGAAATGCATATATTGCTCTCCACATTAAGTAGATTTAAAATAGGTTTATAAAACCCATTTCTCCTTTTAATAACAACTTCAGTGCAGATTTTGTCAAGTAAGGCTTTGGGTAATCCCTCCTGCTAAACATTTGTATCATAAAGTCAATTTCAGACAAGAAATCTTCCTCATGAGAGATCATTTTGGCTGCAATGACTAACTGGCCTTTAACAACCGATCTTTTTTGATATGTTGGGTGGCAACTAGAGTATTCCAAACAGGAATTTGAAAGGGTTTTTATAAATTCTAGAACACAATTTGTTTTGGCCATGATCAAAAAATATTCTACATCAAGGTAAAGCATTCTGTTAGCACCTAATAGTATGTGCAAATTCCAAAAATTATGTGGTATTGTTGCTGTAACCCAAAAATTCATCTAGCAATTCCTTGCTTCCGGACCATACCAAAAATAGGTCATCCAGGTGTCTAGTATAATAACTGGGTATATGGGTAGATTCAGCTATGAGTTTTTCTAATCATATCAACCAATTGGCTAATGATAGTTATAGAATTATAGGCTGTATAAAAAGATTTACAAAGTCTAGGAAATCAAACATAATGAAGTAATTGTTTGTTAGTTACATAAGACCCAAACTTGAGTATGGAATAACAATATGGAAATCCTATAGGAAAACAAGCATGAATAAACTGGAATGAGTACAGCGGAAATATACTAAGGGCATCCATGGATGTGAAAATCTAAGTTATTATGAAAGGACTAAAATATCTGAACTTGTACAGTGTCTCTTACATATATTTAAGAGGTGATCTTATTCAGGTATATAGGACATTTAGGGACAACTACCTCTGGGAATGTTTAGGGTTATCAAAAAGTGCTAGAGAATCATCAGATAACCTATGTAGGAGATTCTATAGGAATGAGAAGTGTACTAATTGGTTCTCTGACAGAGTAGCTGATGCTTGGAACAGACTACCAAATTATATTAAAGCAAGTACTAGTTTAGATATTTTTAAGAACAGCCTGGACATTTATTATGGGAATAAGTGTTTTAGCATATTGGCAACCTAGAAGGGCTTTAATGCCCATGCTTGAAAGATTTGTATGTATCTATGTATGTATGTATGTTGAAAACCCCCTGTTAAATATATACCGAGACTCCCAATAGGCCATGAAATAGTTGGCATAGGATGGGGTGCAAGCCGCTCCCATAGCCATGCCTACTGTTTGTCTAAAATACTGTTCCTCAAAGTAAAGGAAGTTGTTAAATAAAATAACTTCCACTAAGGTAATTATAAGATTAATATGGTCTTGCCCATATTTGTTTACCAAACCAAGCTGTGCTTTAAGCCATTGCAATCCTATGTCATGGGGTATAACTGAAAACAATTTTTTAACATCTATAGTGACAAAAACATGTTTGCAGTGACTTCAGCATTATTAAGATGGGACAAAAAAAACCAGGAATCTTTACAAATATATTTAAAACAATTGAAGCCATTCCTAAGATAAAAACCAACTAGTTTAGCCATAAGTTTTAGATCTCTTCCCGTCAACTACAGGCCTTAGTGGTGGATGGTTTATGTCTTTATGTATCTGGAATCCCAAAGATACTACAGATTTCTGGATAATCATTTTTCATATAGTTATATTCATCTAAACAAATCCGACCTTGATACAGAGTGTCTATATTACAAGATCGAAGCTTTAATCGAATAAATAAAGCTCGATCTTGTAATATCGAAACCATAAACTGTCGATTGGTCGATTTAACCAAGGGAAACATTTCCTTTGGCCATTATGTGGAGTATGCCCGTTTCTCCAATTTGGAGTGATCTCAGAGTTTGTATATTTAGGTAGGGGGAGTGTGGGGGCACAGCCCTCCACATCAGAGAGTGGAGGGGTGAAGCCCCCCACTTGATTTCAGATGTAAAGTTTTTTTTTTTTTTTGATTTGGCAAAGGGAAGTGTTTCCCTTGGTTGAATCAGCCATTCAACATTTTTAGATGTTGATGTTACAAGATCAAGCTTTAGTTATTCGATTAAATAAGCTTCGATCTTGTAATATAGACGTGATACAGCATGTCATTAAGAATATTATCTATTTTATTATATGTGATATTAATTTCATTAATCAGGATGTCATTATAGGTCCCATCCATAAGAATTGTTTTCATCCTGTTGTAGTAATCCACTTTTTCCATAATTACCATACCACTACCCTAATCGGGTTTCATAACCCGAATATTGTTGTAATTTATAATGTCTGAAAGAGAAGCCTTTTCATCCTCAGTTAAATTATCAGTACCACATTTTACATTGTCTTTAACAATATGTCTAAAATCTAGTTCAGAAGCCTTCTCGAAAATGTGAATTAAATTGTGTGTAGGAGGGTTGAAAGTACTAGGTTTTCTTAAAATCTGGGACATTAAAAATTCAGCTTTGTTACCAGAGTTAAACCATAACCTCAAGTTGAGTTTCGTCATATAAAGCTTCAAATCAATAAGCAAATCAGCAATAAGTGCTTTGTGTGCAGGTACTAAATTAAAACCTTTTGAAAGTACCTCTGCTTGTGCACAGTTAAAATATTTGCTTGAATAATTAAACATTTTAAAGTCCACTGCCTTGATTAATATAATATCTGTGTGTGCACTCATATCTATAACATTCATTATTTCACATGAATCCAGTTCCACCAAATCAAAGGATAAAGAGTCACTCAAACAGTTATTAAGTCCTGTTAAAGACATGGAAAAATCCTCAACCATGTCTCTTACCAAAAAACTTTCTGCCAAAGTAATTTCTTTTGTTGATGGGCATTTTTATTCCACTTCAGGCAGGCTCCTTGAGCTCTTAAATGGGCACATTTTGCTCTTAAAGTCTGTAAAAATCCAAATATGTATATCCCAAAGTGTTCTGTTTTTTCACATGCTCTGAACACCTCAATTCATTAGTCGCAAAGACATCAGGGGGTGTGGAGCCATTATTACATTATATTTGAACCTTGTGGATGATGTAGTAGGCGTCTGCCTGTCCCTAGCTGTCTGATTGGAGGGTAAGGACCCATTGTCATGGTTACCCATTTTTACAGGACATGCATGATCCTGAGCATATTCATTAGAGTCCCTTTGTAGCTTTTTAAGCTTGTGAAAGTAAATTTAATTTCAAGTTTTTTTTTTCTATTTTAAACAAAATGTTGTCATAGTAAGTTTTATAGTGCTCAAACAGCAAGTCACTTCAAATTTTGTTATTCAAGCATTCCAAGGTTTTGTTCAACTCAGCTAGCTGGGTTTTATTATTTTTAATCATTAGACCCATTATTTTAAGTCCAGCTTTGTCAAATATACTGTGTATTTCTTTATAAAATTCATGTCCATAGTCAGACCCATTTGGATAGTGCCAGAGTCTTAAGCCCTTAGGTATTTGTTTGAGCTCAATATTGCATTGCAGCTAACTATTCTCTAACTGTAATTTCCTAAATTGTAACAGTACATTATCAAACTGTTCCAGATTACCAGCCGGTGAGTTATCCTCAAAATGGATAGTTTGATTGCTTTGTTGAGAATGAGCTGCATTGTTCTTTCCGAAGTTATAGGAATTTTGTTTCCAATTATAAAGCCTATCAATGTTGTTTTCTGCCAGTGGTTTCTTTTTGTAGTTCTCTTGAACAAGAAATACCTTTTTAAATTCCTGTTTGGAATGCCCTAGTTGCCACCCGTCATATCAGAAAAGATCTGTGGTTAAAGGCCAGTTAGTCAGGGCAGCCAGAATGGTCTCTCATGAGGAAGATTTTTTTTGTCTGAAATTGACTTTATGATACAAATGTTTAGTAGGAGGGATTACCCCAAAACCCTATTTGACAAAGTCCCCACTGACGTTGTTATTAAAAGGAGAAATGGGTTTTATAAACCTATTTTAAATCTACTTAATGTGGGGATCAATACATGCAATTATGACCATTTGGAGGCAACTAATAATAATAAAATGAAAAAAGGCTGGTTCTCATTCATTACAGTTTTTAACAAAGACCGTACTTCTATAACAAATACCATATATAAGAACTAAAACTTATTCTGTTTAGATCCAGTAGTTAAAGATTTGTTGGAACATAAGCCTACTGTGGTATTTAGAAAAGACCTGTCTTTTAAAAAATGTTGGAACATAACAATATGGCAAGTGTACACCCTAATAAGCCTTTGGGTAATTTTAAATGTGGATTGTGTAAACAATGCTCCTTTGTCATCCTTACTGAGAAAAAGTTTAAACTTGGAGATTTTACTTTTGATGCAAAGAGACATTTTAATTGTCAGTCCAAAAATGTGGTCTATATGTCTAAATGCCTAAAATGTCCTGCGTTCTGTATTGGTAAGACCAATAGACGTTTGTGGGAATGGATATATGAACACATTTTGGACATTAAAAAGAAAAAAACAAACACTAGTGCTTTGAGTAAACATGTGAGTGAACATCCTGACCATCATTTTGGCTGTTTAGTCATTCAACAGATTAATTTTGATGTCACTAAGCATTTAGAATTTTGTGAATTAAAGTTGTAACTACGGGTAAATGACTATATGCACCCAGGCTTAAATAATTATTTGACTATTAAAAGTGTATTAAAGTTGAGACATATAAAGGGTTAATTTTTACTTTGGTTTAATTGCTGATTTGTTTTTATTGGTTAATCATTTTATTGACTGGAGTATTTAATTCCTGTTTTTTTAAGAGTTGTTAGTTCTGATGAAGTCCTTGTAATTTGGAAAATGAAGAAAGCACTTAACTTTGAGGTGAATGCAATAAATTGGTTGTCATGACCCTTGACTGTTTGTGATTTTTACAGTCTCATCATTAAACATGACCTTAAGGCCAAACAAGGTTTGACCAGTAGGGAGAGAGTTGGTTTTAACTTACATAACAGCATGGTGTTACACTATTCTACTGATGTCAAAGAAATTGAAAATGTTATACGGAGGAACTGGACCCTCTTTGAATGCGATGATTCTACCAAGTCTGTATTCAATGACAGCCCTGTTTTTATGTATAAAAGAAAATAGAACATTAAAGAGGTTTTGGAAAGACTGCTTCCCGAATCACACAACACATTTCCAGTGACTATACATTGTGGGAGATGTCACCGATGTGACTTTATTGAGAGCAATTATTCTGGATTGTTGTATGATAAAAACAAACAAAGGGCCAAGGGAGGGGCAAGTTTGTTTGTTATTCAGAAAGAGTGGTTTACCTTGCATTTTGGGTCCAGTACCAGGCATTCTATGTTGGTAAAACTAATAATGATTTCAACCGTAGAATTTACCGACATTTATACAGTATGCAAAAGGCTGACAATAAAAGCGCCCTTGCAAGGCACTCTTTAATTTGTCAAGGATTTGTTAAATTTAAGTTTTTTTTTGTTTTGGAGCAGGCTTCAGCTGCTAATTTCACTGATGACTGTAAAAATACTTTGCTACAATATGAAATGTTATGGTAGCTTTATTTGGATGCCACCACGTTTCTAGTAATTAATGAAGCTATCTCCATTTTTAGTGAATTGAAGAGGAGAGCTAATGCTTTGAAATAGTTACCAGTGGTATTTTAATAAAAAACAAAAAAGTATTAATGATTTTTATTGTTGGTTTAGCATGTTTGTACATGATTGGTCAGTTAGGGTGTGTGTCTACTTTGGCGGGTCTATTTAAAGTGGTTTTGCTATTGTTTAATGGTTCTGATGATGTCTTAACATGTAATAAGATGAAAGCACTTAATCTTTCATTATTAAAGTTTGATTTTCCATGTGCTGACATCTTGGTTTTGTTTTTATAGTTTAGTTGTTTTTTATCCAAGACCGGGTGGTCCGTTTTATTGTTTTCTTATTTTATTTTATTTTAAATATCTAAGGTAGATAATACTGAATTATATTAATTTATAAAAATAATGGTTTGCATGTGAAAAGTAACACATTTTAACCTTGATGTGAGCTTCTTGGTGTTCAACATTTTGTCCAGTTGCCCCCATGTGTAAAAACTGTGAAAAGAGGATTGTGGATGGATGGATGGATTCCACATTATAAGATTCCATATTATTGGGATGCAAGGTTGAGAGATATGGGTTCTCATCCTAGTTAAAACACACACTTCTTTAATGCTATATTTCTGGCCTTTGTGAAGGCTTTTATGTTAAAAGTTTATAAATGATGTAGCAGTTATTTGAGCTGCGGTTCAAAAAAGGAACAGATGGATGCAGTCTCTCTTTGACTGGTTACTTGTTGTATCGCTATCCAGAGAAGAATGTACTCCTTCACTTGGACTGAGATGATATGAATTGATGTACTTCTTCTGTTCTTATCCATCTGTTTGTGTTTTAGTTATTTTGTCATATTAAATGCAGTTCTTTGTTTTGTGTCTTGTATTTCTAAATCTATCAACATATATTTGAGCTCTTCTCCAAATATACTGCAAGTGAGCCAAGGGAAAGTTGAGCATTCCCCAACATATAAATAAATAAACAAACAAAGAAATAGTAAATAGCCAAAAAAAAAAACATAATTGCTCTCATTCTGTACAAGTTTAGAACAAAGTTAGGTCTGACATTTTAAATTAGGAGAAACCATTAAATTAAATATTAAGACTGTTATCACTATAAATACACAATCGGAAGTATATTTCTGTGTACGTGTGTGTGTGTGTGTGTGTGTGTGTGTGTGTGTGTGTGTGTGTGTGTGTGTGTGTGTGTGTGTGTGTGTGTGTGTGTGTGGGTGTGTGTGTGTCTGTTTTATCTTTCTAACTGCTAATAATGGTAATGTGTGATAGCTGTATATCTGTTGCAGTGTATTATCTTTATGCTGGATTACTGTTTATGTTTGCTCACTTGTGTGAGTGCATTGTCTCCTTTCACTCTACATTAGGTGCTTTGGTGCCTCTGAAAAAACATGCAATGTTTTCTTCCTTCTTCTACCACTATCCCCCTGCTTGAGATGTTGTTAAGAAGTTTTAACTACAATGTCTGAGCTGTAAGTAGTGCAGGAAGGAATGTCTTCACAAAGTTTTACAGGCAACGTGACACCACTAGGACTATACTACTGCTGTTCTTGAACGTGAGTCCAGTCCAACAATCACAACTGAAAGTTAATAACACTCATCCAGTTTCAGACTTAGTGTAATACCCAAAAAAGCAAAACCATAAGATGGATGCAGTTGTTGCCCTAGCATCTGATGTAGTTAGGATGTGAGGTCCCCCAGGTGTGGTATAAGCTATTTATTTCAATTTGGCTACACCAAAAGACACCATGTCAAAATGCATTAACATTAATTTTACAAATAGATGGCACCAATGTGTGCTTTTAGTTTGGAAAGCATACATGTAATATGACACACAGACACACACAATGTCAGTTCACTATGACAGCTAGGCATGAGGTTGAACCACAGCTAGTGACACAACCCCTTTGTACAATTATGCATTACTTAGTGTGGTGATTATAAAAATCAGTTAAGACTAGAATCCTTTAGTGAAATCTCTTGATAGTATCATAGATAATACAAGGCAATTGAGTCATATAACCATTTACATCTCAGTAGTACTCGCACTCAGGCTGAACCTCCTCTCTCAAGAAGGGCCAGGAGAGTCAAGTCAAGGGCGAATTTGCAACAACCCATTAAATCATCCAGTTCTATCTAGAAGGATGGTAATGTATCCCAGTGCTTAATTTACAGTGAGAGTATATTGTAGAGGTGTTGAAGGTGCTGGGTTATAAACCTATCTCTCTGCTTTGTTTTAATTATCTGCTGGTGAAACTTTAGATCTGTGGCTCTAGCATTTGTGAGTCTATTTGGTTTATGGAGATAGAAGAGGTCCAAGGCCAGTAGGTCCCTAATGGCTTGGTAAGCAAGGCACAGAGCTTTCTTCAGGAGTCTGTAAGATACTGAATACAGTGACAGAGATAACAGCCTTTCTTGACAACTCAGGGTTTTAAGCCAGTAATCTTAGTTGGGAACCTCTGGTGTCTCTCCGACTGTTTGATATGTGTATTGAGGTACATCCAAAAAAGGGCATTGTATTCAATAATTGGTTTCATCAATCCCAAACATAAGGGGAAAATGACCTCTTTAGATCTAGATGATAACCTATCAGCAATCTGCAGCATTAAGTAGAAGGACTTCTTGACCAGTGTGGTCACATGATGGTGACTATTTAGTCAGAGGTTTTGTGATCTGGAGATCAGAAAAGAAAATGCCAAACAAAATGGTTCCCAGCAGAGATCCCATGGAGCACCAGTGGTCATCTATATTCTCTCAGATGAGGCTTCTACTATGTGCACCATGTGGGTTCTGTCCTTTAGCCAGTTAGCTGTTCATCTTAACATGTAGGGGTCAACTTGTAATACATTAATAGTACAAACTATGTTAGCCTGGGAGATGGTGTCAAAGGCCTTGACCATGGCTAGGTATGCCATGTGGAAGCATGACCACTATAAGCAGCTTTAGTTGCTTTTGAACAAAGTTGACCAGACTCAGTAAACAGTATCTACCTCAAACAAAGCTAAGCTGCTGTGGATGCAGCCAGATAAAGATTTCTGATATTGTAGTTTAACAGGTCGGTGTTCTCTATGACTTTCAACTTACATTAAGCGTCATCATATTGTTTCTTTATGGATACATGCTAATCTGGGGTAATTATAATGAAACTGAATGAGTTACATATTGTTGCTTATCCTGTGTTTTTTCCTCTGATTTTTTTTTTAATTATTATTTTGGCTTTTGGTAGAACATTCCACTATGAGTACTCTTTGACAAACACAAGTTGGTAAAATACATGTGCTTTTTCCATAGTGATAGTTGTACTAATTATCAGAACAATTGCATGTTTATCTGCAAATGATCTGCAAAAATCTACAACTTTAGAGACTAATTCATCAGCAGTGGTTGTGATTGTACTGAAAGTTATGTTACATGACAAATGAGAACAGCTTGTTCCTTTAGTGTGTGGTTCACTGAGTAGCTCTGGCAACAGAACTCTTGAGTTATTTCATAGCAATCAATTCATTACAATCAGTACTTTGTCAGGGTTGAGCTTTTACCCAGGGCCAAATTGCTTCTAAATGATATTTCACTATACATTTTACTAATAAAGACCAATCAACTCAGTATGCCTTCCACACTTACCTTGTCTACCAGATTCCTCTGCAAAATAAATAATAGCCTTTTAGTGAAAAGATCAAGTAAAAGCTTTTACACCTCCATTCAGCTTGACTTTCGCAATATGCAACAAATGTAATCAGCTCATGCAGAAGTTTTAGCTGGTACAGAATTGTTATAGACAGCACTGCATTGTAATTCTGGTGAAAAGTGTCTATCCATTTGCTTAAGAACTTTGCCTAATTTTACTCCGTATAACTTGAAATACAATCAGAAATTTGGAAGTTTGGAATTAAAGATCAAGGAAAAAGACAAATCATGAAAAGAATATTGCTTATATTGTAAGATGCTTTTCTTATTATCCAAGTTATATGATTAGCTGTTCTTTGCTGGAAGTAAATGTTTGGAGGCAGCTTCTATGCTTATGGCATAAGTGATGCTCAGGAGAACCTGTTAGGAGTATATGGTGCTTTTTACAGAGTTTAGATGTATTAGGTCAATTATGAACCCTTCTGGTGTACATATTTCCAAAAAACAGTGCTGAAAATTTCCGAAGTAACTCCAAAAGCTAGCCTTGGGGAACCTTGTTAAGATTTCAAAACCACACAATAGTTTTTGAAATTCAGTTCAAGAGTTACAGATATGTTTAAAGACACCTTAGGATGTTTTATATTTCTTTTGGATTGGTTGTTCAGAGAGAGATCCCTGACAAGCATTTTGATCAATATGTAATGCATAGCTGTATTGTTTGCAGGCTTTTCTGCTTGTTGCGTTTGACTAACAGTTCAGTTTGTAGGTTCTATGTCTTACATGACTATCCCCTTTTTAAAGACATGGGGTGGGATCATTGAATTATTGGGGAGCTCTGTTTAAACTTCAGACTGAACATCTGTTTACTTCTCTTTGTTACTGTGCAGAAGTCTAAGATTGCTGCTTTGGCACTACACATGGCTTCAGTCCAGTAGGATAAACTTATATAGTGCTACTAGATAAGCCCTGAACACGTATGTAACTATGGGGCATGAATTGCACCATTTCATGTTCTAACTGACGCAGAGGATATCAGCCCCAGATACTGGTATTATGGAGTGATTAGACATGAACAGACATTTAGGAGAGTGAAGTAAATTTAATTTGAAATGTCCATTGCCACTAACATTACTAATGACGTTGATAACATTTTGGGGTGGAGGTTTATCAAAATGGTTAAGGTGTTTATCTTAGAAACACAAGGTACATGGTTTGATTCTCAGATGAGATAACTAGCTATATTTAACTTGGCCCACAAAGGCAGCTAGCCTAGCACTAAATTATAAACCTATTCTGTAACAGAAAGTGCAGTTATAGAGTTGCCCTAAGGTACTTGCAACTAATACTGTGTTCTTACGATTTGGAACTACTTAGATAGGTGGTTTGAATCTGACAGTGGTGAATGTGTGGTTCTAGTGCCATAGAAGTAAAGTTTCAACAACAGATGTACTGTGGTCACTTCCACTCAGCAGAAAACTTAAAAGTCAGACTCTGCCATAGACTGCTGTGAGGGAAATGGTTAGTTTGTCTTTTCTTGTATTACTTTATTGTAATTTGTATTGTTTCATTTCCTTCTTACATTTAGTACATTGTGATGTGTTTTCATTACATTGTGTTTTAACTGCATTTTGCTTTCATCTGCAAAATAAACCAGTGCTTGTTCTCTTGTGAGTCACATAGAAATTAAATGTTCCCACCATCTCATCCTAATGCTGTTGTGTTTTTAAACTCAAATGTCTCTTTAGCTGTACATCCTTTAGGTCATTTTGACCACATATTTCCTTCCCTTTCCCCTTTTTTGGCTATTATTAGTAAACACAAAATTATCGTTTTGTAAAGTCACCCCCTTCAGCTATTTAAATTTATTGGCCATCCCACGGTATTCCATAGATCTAGAATACTAAGTGCCTATACATGCAACCTGTCTTGCTCTTTTAAAATTATTGGCTCTCTACTTAGATAGCTAGGGCTTAAGTATATCTAAAAGCTAAGTGTGTACTGCAAATCTTAGGATATTAACTAATTTCTCTGCAACATCTAGTCCAAGACCACCAATTACTAGGGAGCTCACATTCTGCCTCTCAGTAGTCATCTCTGTATTAGTGCTTCTGTTTTGATCCTTGTGGGAGAAGGTGCGAGGAGACATTATTTCCCGGAGGCTGCTGGACATCAGAAAGCCTGATAAGTGCTTCATAGGTGCCAGACTGGAATTCCTGCTACTGTTTTGGACCTGGTGAGAGAAGGAGCAGAGGGCATTGATTCCTGACTGGCTCTGATTGGGCAGTGAGTGTCTGTGTGAGACCTTTCTGGTTGGTCTGGTTGCTATTCAAGGCATCTACCAGGAAAAGCTTATAACAAGCCTACAGGACCCTGTATCATCTGTGATAATACTGTGGATCACCAAAGAGCCTGTGGCCTGCTTCTCATCTTGGGATTGGTGCTAATCATTTGTTTCTGCTGAGAGGAGAAGCAAAGGGAAATTGCATCTCAGCAGTGTGAAGCTGTCATGAGACCAACACTTGTAGTAGCCAGGTAGTAGCCAATTATTTGAATTTCCACTATTCATCATTCTTGACAAAACCAATTCTTTCTTTTCAGTAAGTACACCTTGACTAGCTGCTGTCTAGCGTAACTTCATAATATCTCCTTAAATACTTCATCCAAAGTAGGATGCAGGCACCTTGAGTTGACATTTTTCCTCTGAAAGTACCCTGGAAATTTCACCAACACCTGGTTGCACACAAGGCAACTAGTGTGTAGTGACAAGCACTGGCCGCACAGTTGCAAACCAGATACTGCTGACATTACTTTATATTCTCACCACAACCTTCTAATCAATAAAAAATGGCATGTTGCCATGGGTATGAACTTTCACACTATCTCCTTTACCAGCTTGGTGGATATGAGCATCCTGAGCCAATGCAGAAATTGCCGCATGTTTAATGACACCTAGCTAATTCTCAAACAAACCAATAAGATATGTGAGAAATGTACTGATGCAGTGTCACTGGAGGCAAAGCTCTTACATAAAAGCACTTCTAATGTCAATCAGGTTGTCAGAAATACACACTCTGCACCCATCACATACAGTACAAAACAGACATGTAGACCCCACATATGCTGAAGCACTTAAATGTAACCTTCCTAAACCCCAAAGACCTCATAGATGAAGTATACATAGTAAATGTGTTTTGCAGCCCTGGATTCACTCTACCCACATCAACAAATACAGTCACATCTCATGGAGCCTCTATATTTCTAAGCCAT
The DNA here is from genome assembly GCF_019279795.1 of Protopterus annectens. Lineage (NCBI taxonomy): Eukaryota > Metazoa > Chordata > Ceratodontiformes > Protopteridae > Protopterus > Protopterus annectens. The sequence continues at coordinate 1,058,501,166 of NC_056730.1, read as the reverse complement.
AAGGCAAGCTATCACACACAATCCAATATTCTGGGCATTGAAGACTCCATCATGAGACACACTGAGGTCCTTCTCACCAGGCTGAGTAAGGAAAAAGTCACAGTCTGTTGTTTATCAGGGGCAAGGATCAGTCACATTATACATGCACTCAGGTTATTGGACCACCAGTGTGACTCAGACATAGTCAGTGTTCGTATAAATGACCTAAGACTTAACTCCCTAGACTATATGAAGAGAAACATCAGAAAGCTCTAGGAATATGTGTCCCAGATGCCACACTATGAACAGAAGATCCATCCATCCACAACTTCTTTATCTCATTTTTGCACATGGGGTCAGGGGGCCACTTTAACAGTGACAATCATCTAGAGTCAAGGTTTACACTGCCAAGTGGTTACCCTTGCCATGGTGGTTCATCCACATCACACACTCACACCTATGGCCAATTTAGAGTGTGAGAAAAAGTGCCTCAGGAATACCTTCACCAATAAGTAACAAAATGAAGTAATTGGAGCCTCCAATACTACGAACTACGACTTTATTAAACAGAACCAACAGCAATAAACGCTTAACTTGTTCACCCTGTTTTTCATCAACCATGTAACTTCTTCAGGAAAAAAGCACCTTTTGTTTTGTTTAATAAAGTCGTAGTTCATAGTATTGAAGGCTCCAAGTGTTTCATTTTGTTACTTACCAATTTAGAGTGTCCAATCCACCTGCTGCATGTCTTAGTAATGTGGGAGGAAACCAGATCACTTAGATGGAACCCACACAAACACAGGGAGGGCATGCAAACTCCACACAGAAGGCACCCCAGCTGAGAATTGGACCAGGGAACCTCTTGCTGTGAGACAACAATGCTATCTACTGTGCCACTGTGCCACCCTAAATATGAAAAGAGGATGACTGACTTTAATGACTGGATTTGTTTCTGGTATTATTCTAAGTGGTACAATATTTGTTAGCATGGAAGGAAATTGTAAAAAGTCCACATTGCTTTGGCAGGGATGGTCTGTGCCTTTTCCCTGTAGGCTTTTTAATATTGGGTAAAACATTGTCCTCCCCAGAGTGCCTCTTTTAGGCAATGCCAAGCTGAAAGTTCTTCTAACATAGCAAATCAAAACCAAGTTAATCTAAAAGTGTTACTGCTCAATCCTATGAGTCTAAACAGGAAACTCCTCTCTCTGCAAGCTGTCCTCAGCATAGAGAATGTTGATGTCTCTGCACTTCCTAAGACATACTGAACTGCCAAATAGATCTCCAAACACCTCCAAAACCGGTAACAAAGAAGACAAAGGCAAGGTGATTCCCTAAGACATGTTTAATGCCACAGAGAGCACACTGGCAATACAAGACCTTCCACACAACTAGACCAGCTACTATACAGACAAAAACTAAAGGTGGAGGTGTCTCAATTTACATAAAAAATAAATATGTGTCAATGCCAGTCAAACAGGATGATACACCTGCACTTCTTCATGTTCAAATCACCGCAGCAAAATCCCATACCACTTCCTTGCAAGCTATTGGTCTCACTCTATGATCCAGGAAAATCCATAACAGGTCTTTAAATTTATTGGAAACACTCACTATCCAACCCAAAACCATCATCATGGTCTGCTTTAATTACCCCACAATTAACTAAGAATCATAAATGACACCAAACATGAAACACAGAGATTCCTGGATTTTGTATAAACATCATACTCCCTGAGTCAAATTCTCAATGCACCAGCCAGGGGTTCAAGCATACTGGATCTGCTCCTCACTAATATGGGAGAGCACTACATACACACCCAGTGTAATGCCCCCTCTGGCAAGGTCCGACCACAAAACAGTCTCCTTTGAAGTAAAATAAAACCTGGAAATTCAGCTAATACTGGAATGTTTAGGAACAACTCTAAGGCTAACTTCCAACTATTCAGTGATAGCCTGGAACATTTTCAAGCTCTCATTTCCCCTGAGAACACTGCTGCCCATTTGGAACTGTTCACAGAACCCCTATACATGCATGTCAATAGCTGCACAGAAACACCTGTACTTACCAGTAATAAGTACAGAACTAACTCAAAAAAGCAAGCCACCCTGGTAAAATCACAACATCAATAGGCTGTATAACAGAAGGAAGAAAAGTATGCAAAAATTAAGAGGTATAGCACCAAGCAGAATAAAACCACTCACCTTAAACTAAACAAACAACTTAGAAGACAAATAATGTCTACCAAAGCCAAAGAAGAGATAAATTTGTCCATTCAGACCAGGGATATCCACAAGGCATGCTTTAGCTATGTCTGCAACCTCAAAGGCAATACACAATTGTGTGCAGAACTCATTGTTAGTGGAGCCACCTATACTGAGCCAGAAGACGTAGAAAACCTGCTGGCAGACAAGTTCAACTCTAACTTTACCCCTTTCTCCACCTCAGCCTATAATTAAGAAATACCATCAAATATAACTCCCCTACCATCCTTAAGGAACATGTCCTCAGTGCTCTCTCTCTCTCTCTCTCTCTCTCTCTCTCTCTCTCTCTCTCTCTCTCTCTCTTTCTCTAAGATCAAGAACACTGCATTTGATGGGCCTAGAAAATATTTCAGAATACTTTCTACATAGCATGAAACATAACCTATCAGGTCCCTGAAATCACTACTTAACCTCCTAACATGCTTTGTGCCTCACAGATGGAGAACAGCAGCAGCCATCTCTCCACACAAATGTGGGCCATCTATACACCCTGGATACTATAGACCCATAAGTCTCACTAGTCTCATATGCAAAGCCATGGCAAAAATTATCATGCAAATTATCTGTAATGACATAGGATACTTCCAGACACTTGACTCAACTCAATTTGGTTTTGCAAGGTCAGGTCATGCCTACTTAACCTGGTGAACCTCATTGAAAAAGTCACCAAAGCAATGGATGAAGGCAAAATGTTTCATATTGCCTTCTTTGACTTAGCTAAGGCATTTGACACAATACCCCACTTGTGCTTTGTTGCCATACTCAATAAGTTAGGCATGCACCCTTATGTTACCCGGTGGATAGCCAGATGGCTCAGAGACAGGACCCAGGAAGTTAGAAGTGGGGACTCCATCTCTGCAAAGAAGCCACTCGCAAGTGGGGTCCCTTTGGGATCAGTCCTGGGACAACTCCTTTTTGGCATTTAATTCTCTGAAGTCAAGATCATTGTCAAGGCCTTCTGTTTGACTAAATTTGCAGATGATTGCAAATTAGGAGCAGTCATAGAATTCCCTACCAGCACTAAAATTCTCCAGGAAGGGCTAACATAGACAACTTGTGACAGAGCCATGGACTAAAACTAAATGCCAAGAAATACATAACAGTATCCTTCAGGAAGTCATCCAACCCTGGTAACTATCATATTCATACCACACCCTTAAGAGTTAACTCAGAAGTCAGGGACTTCAGGACAAACATAGACAGCAATCCAGCCTTTGACCATCAAGTGTCTACAGTAGTGAGGAAATCAATGTTACGTAACTTGTGAACAAAGTTATGGCAGCTAACTCTCAGAATGTCATTGTTCCACTGTATTCAGCAATCATCAGGCCCATCATTGAGTACAATGCCCATTTGGTAAGTACCTAATCAGGCACATCCAAAAACTGGAATGTCCACAGAGGTTCCTCACTAAAAGAACAGATAGCATTAGTAATGCCATATGCAGACTGCCTCAAGACCCTGTCCCTATATTCTGTCTCCTGCATGCTGTTGAAGGAAACTCTATACCTGGCATACGAAGCATTGCTGGACACCACCCTGATGGACCTCCTGCATATCCGCAAACAGTACCAGAATTACCCAGTCTATAAACTTAATCCTGGCCTTTGATATAAATAAGACCTGTTGGAGAGACAGAAATGTATCCCAGAGAATACCCCTTCTCTGGAACAGGCTCCACATCCATGTCAGGCAGAGTTCCTCCCTAATCCAATTCAAATTTTACTTGGACAATTGGATGGGGAACAGGAAAATTTGTCCCTGGTTTGGCACCTATGTCTGTAATGGACACAAGCAGCCTGTAAATTGTTCATCTCTCCGGCCTCTGTTTGTAAATGTTTCACATCCCAAGCCCCTGCTTACATTAATCAAGGGTACCAGAACTTGTCAGAGATTTGGGAATCATGGTTAGGCTTCAAAAGACCCTTATTGTTGTTAGCCTAATACATATATATGAGCCTACAATATAGTGCAGCTATGATAAGAAAGTGAGGTGTAGTAGAGAATTAAAATAATTACCAACATATCCTTTCTATATAGTCTGAAATGGAATCATATGATTATGACTTGGAAGGACCCAGAAAGTGAGCATTCATCTTTGAATATTTATTGAAAGGAACTACATTTGCTAAATGAGATAGCTATTTATACTAGAAAATTGTAATTATAAGAAGCAGTACTAAAAACACCTTGAAGTATAATTTTACTGCATATGAAAATGAGCATGCAGTTGACAAAAAACAAAAGATGTGCATGGTTGCCACAAGCAGTAGAAGGGAAATTTCTGTAAGTAAGTGCGAAAATGTACTTTAAAAGTTTGCATCTGTCTAATGTTTGAGAGCCTGCCTTTCTTATCTTTTGAGAAGCACTGATGTATGCAGTTAAAGTAAAATTTTCATTTGTTGCACGAGGGCGTAATTGCAATGCACTGAGTAATACTGAACTGCAAGGTAGTAACTTCCCCTTCTGTTTAGCAGCATTTTATCCCATGTAGTCAGTTACTGCCTACCTTACAGGTGCAGTGGCTATGGATTCTATGGATTCCACCTGTGCAAAAAAAGTGTACCACTTTGGGCATCTGAAAAGGTGATAACCCATAATTCTTAATAGCAAAAAATGATCCCTGACTTGAGGTCTATGTCCCTAATTTAAGAGGTTGAAATGCATGCTGTATTTGTGTGTGTCTGTGTGTTGTGTGCATGTGTGCATACGTACACGCATGCGCGCGCGCGTGTGTGTGTGTGTGTGTGTGTGTGTGTGTGTGTGTGTGTGTGTGTGTGTGTGTGTGTGTACCTCTCAACTGTTCAGATTTTTGCACAATGCCTGGATTTTTGCCTCATATTTTTGGTCTGTTCCTCATAAAATTTGTGATTTTCTGGATATTTTGGCAAGTCAGTAAGGACTGAATTCACTAAATAATGATAAGTATTTGAGTTTCAGACTTCATAGTATTCAGAAAATGTATGGCAACAGAAGACATTTTATTCTAGCAACTTTCTAAGTTTATAAGAGCAACATTTAAAATTTGTCCCTATTTTGTGTCATCAGTAAATAAATATTTGACAGAAACATCTGATGTGTTATTAAGATACTGCATTCCATCTAGTGTGTGCTGCGGGAGAATTAGTTTTCTAGTATTATGATATTTTGATTACCATGAAAATCTATTGCTAGCAAGAATTCCTTATCCTTCCTTTCCTTATTCTATGTAGCATGTCTTTAACAATCTGTAGGTAAACTGTATGAGAACATTATTACAGTAAGTTATAACAGTTTCTTAGAAAAATGGATATAGAACTTTTTATTATTGTGTTTGGTTAACTATATTTCTAACTCTCTCTCTCTCTCTCTCTCTATATATATATATATAAGATGCGTTGCATAATTTAATCTTAAATCAAAGGTATCACCTTGACAAAAGTCTAAAGATTGATATTTCACTCTCATTCACAGCGCTTATGCACACATCAGAAGTGATTGTAGTCAATAATTACACACTTTAAATAAATAAGATAAAAAAAAAAAAACATCAGTGACACATTGTCCAGTTAGATGCAGCTAGTTGCTCATAGCATTCATTTGAATTTCTCATAGGATCATAGGAAGTTACTAGGCTATTGGCCCTAAGGCCCTTACAAGCCTAGCCAAAAATTTAGCCCATGTTCCAACAAGTCAGCACCCTATGCCACTGTCCAGCAGGAACACAGGTGGAATCCCAGGGTTATATTTTCTGTTCCCCATCCAGTTACTCAGGTTGTGCTTCCACAAAAGGGGGAGTCTCTGGGACACAAATCTCACCCGTCAACACATCCTATTGATGTCACAGACCAGGCTGAGGTCAGGCGTGCAGGTTACTCAAGTTGAGCTTGACTTGCGGATATGCAGCAGTCCCATCAGGCTGGGGTCTGAGATTGCTTTGTATGGCAGACAGAGGTCACCTCTGACAAGTCTGTAGGAGACTGAGTAGAGGGACAGGGCTTTTAGCCTACCTGTATAGGGTAGATGTATGAGGCCCTGGATTCACTGGGTGAGGAACCTCTGTGGTGTCTCCAGCTGCTGCATGTGCTTTATGAGGTACATGCTGAATGGGGCATTGTGCTCAATAATGGGTCTTATAAGGGAAGAATACAGGGATGTTATGACCACCTTATCCCTGCATGAGATACCCTTACTAATGAGGTGGGCCATGTAGAAAGCTTTCCATACAATGGAAACAATATGGTGGCCAAAAGTCAGTTTGCTATCAACCTGTGTGCCCAAGTCCTTCATGACTGATTGCGTGCTTAGTACCTTATCAATGTGATAATTTGTGGGGGTGTCACTCTCCCCAAAATGGATGATGATGCATTTTTTGGCATTCAGTTTGAGGCGATGTTTCTGCTACCAGTCATTTGTTTGGGTGAGACTTTCTTGGAGGATGTCCACATCACTATCGGAACTGATGACAGCACCCAGCTTGCAGTCATCTGCAAACTTGGTCAGCCATAGCCCACAAGATTTGTCCTACACCTCCAAGAAGTATATCCCAAACAGCTGAGGACCCAAGTCTGATCCCTGGGTACACCACTTGCTATATGTCTACTACTTGATGTGGTTTCCCCTATTTTGAATAGGTGGATTCTGTCAGTGAGCCAGTTTGCTACCCATCTGGTAACATATGGATTGATGCCTAGTTGAGAGAATTTATCTATTGAGTGGGGAATAGTATCAAAGGCTTTGGCCAGGTCAAGGTAGGCGGTGTGCACCATGTTCCCCTTGTCTATGGCCTTGGTGACTGTCTCAAAGAAATCACCCAAATTTAACAGGCATGACCTCCCCTTGACAAAACCAAACTGTGTGGGATCAAGTGCCAGGAGGCTGCCAATATCCTTGTTAATGAGGTCCATGATAATCCGTTTCATGGTCTTGCAGATCAGGCTAGTGCAGCTGATAGGTCTATAATTTCCTGGATTGGTTGAAGCTACAGCTTTATGCAAAGGGATGACAGTAGCTGTCCTCCACTTGACTGGGACAAAGCCAGTACTCAGGCTTTGGTTGAATAGAGTGCCTAATGGTGCTGCAAGTTCCTGCCTGAGTTCATTCAGGATGCAGCCTGGGATGTTATCAGGTCCCATGAAGGCTGTATTTTTTACCATTGAGAGGGCAGTGATGACTTGCTCCCAAGAGATAAGGGGAGGGAGGGGCAGGTACTGAGGATGTCCTGTTTTATGGATGGGGCACAGAGGAGTGGAGTTTTCACTGAACCTGTCTGCCAGCAGGTTGGCTATATCTACAGGGTTTGTGTATGTGGTGTCCTTGACCACTATTTCTGAACAGATCTGGGTGCTTCCCTTGAGACTGAGGACATATGTGATGAAGCCCTTATGATTGTCTTTAGTAGATGTGGCCAGTTTGGACTCAAAGTTTGCTTTGGAGGATTCACTAGTGCTCTATGCTGCTTTTTCAGGCTAAGGAGAAAGGGCTTCCAATTTGGCACCTGCTCCTTCTTGGTCCTGGACAGCATTTTTTTTCCTTTTATTATAAAATGTATTTATTGTAGATGTCCACCAGACAGGTTTACTCTTCCTTGAGGAGGAGGATTTTGTCCTGTCTGGTATTGCTGATTCCATACAGCTATTTAAATGCTCATATAGAACTTTGGTGTAGGTTTGAGGTCTGAATGAATGATAGGATGAGTAACCTGGTATGACTAGGGTGCAATCTGCAGCTTTGAACCAGGTTTCTGTGGCTGCACAAATGTCAGCTTCTTCCAGTATAAGAATGCTTGCAATAAGTGCAGTTTCATGTTTAGACTCCTACCATTTAGCAGCATGACCTTTACTTTACGTTTTGAGAGACTTGAGTGCATTGGTGATATTGCAGATTTTGGTACCCGACAAACAACTAACCGTGACTTTCTCCTTATCCAGCCTAGTAAGGGACACATCTGTGTGTCTCATAATAGAGTCTGGTAAAATTTCAGCACAAAAGATGCCCAATGTAACTCCAGTAATCCAGTTTATTAGAGGTCACAGTCAAAGCACAGAAAAAACATTGACTGTGACCTCTAATAAACTGGATGACTGAAGCTGTACTTTTGTGCTGAAGTTTTACCTAATTCCTAGTTTTACATTTTCCTGCACTTGTTTCTAATTTGTTTGTTCACAGTGGAGTCTCTTATTACTAATATGTTGGGTTTATGTTTAGGCCTTAGTGGCTGTGAGACACAGGTGTGCGGACTATGTGTGGTGTGGTGGGCAGTGGAGTTTGCATTCTTTTAAGCCTCTGAGGTCTCTTTTCTTTAAGGAATGCTTTTGTTGAGGACCTCTGCATATGTGTGAGCAGGTGTTGTGTAGGTGTGGGTGGTGCTTGAGGTGTGGTGTTTGTGTTGCCAACCTTCTCAGTGCCAAAAATATTGGTTTGTGGGGGAGAGAGGGATCAATGACCCTAGGTGCTTGATGTAACTGCATCTCTCACAAATTCTGTTCCTAGGTGGTAGTAATAGAGGGTTGTCCGTGTGAATGAGGCAGTTCAACCCGACTGGCAGAAGAAAATGTAGGAAATTGTCCATTCTTATTTGCCATAAACTGAAAGAGCTAAAAGGATAAAGGGAGTAAGGTCTATGAGTAGTACTACTAGATGATAACACAAGTGCTACTAAGGGGAAAATTTGTAGCTGGAATACCTCAAAAATGGTTAAAAACTGGGCAGCTGATTCTCTGGATGCAGCAGACCTGTATCTAGAGTCTAGACTATGCTACTCAATTTAAGGTTACGAACATAGTAAAAAAACTCACAGTGAAGCACAGATTAATCACTTATAGTCAAAAGAACAGAACTCACAGTATGAAAAAATACAGTTAAACAGCATCTTAATGCAGAAAAATGCAGTTAAACAGTAATGAATTGCAGTAGATAGCAATGAAATATAGTTAATCAGTAGCTCACAATCACAACAGTAACAGACGTTACTAATAAAGAAGTGATTCAGTAGAACACTGTCATCAATTTAGTGAGGCTGCCAATTAGCAGTATAAATACAGCAATCTAAATGCAGTTAAACTCCTAAGCACAAGCAGGAAAATGATATAGGAAGACGTACAGGTTTTTTTTTTTTTTTTTTTTTTTTTTTAGGAGAAAGTGAGGAGACAGAAGATAATAAAATAATTCAAGGTTGAAAAGCTAAAGGGGTGGGACTTTACAAAGTTCTCACTATAAACAGTAGAATGAGCTGATGTAATGTGACTAGGGGGAGTGTCCAGTATTAAACAGATATGCAGTAAAACCAAAGTACAAAAACAGTTGAAAATAAGCGCTTATGTTTTTCCAATATTACAGCAGAGCAAATGGCAGAAGGCCTATCTTACTGCAGCTTTGAACAGCTTGAGCAAACAAATACAAACTGGTTTAAGAGACTGGCTATTAAAGGGAGAGAAACAAAAAACAGACAGATTATTCAATTAAAATAACCCAGTGTTGCAGGAATGGTTCTAGGTAGATCAAACCAGACTGATTCTCTCTCCCACAAAGAAACAGCTAGGTCTCTCTAGACAAAATATTTCACTACAAGCTCCAAAGGTCACAAACATTAACAGATATTCAGCTCTAGCAGACAACAAAAAGACTAAAAAAGAGTTGCACAGACTAAACAGATATGCAGTAAAACAGAAGGGCAGAAAACAGTTGAAAATAGGCACTTATCCTTTTCTAATATCACAGCAGAGCAAATGGCAGAAGGCCAGTGTCATTGCAGCTTTGAACAGCTTGAACAAACAAGTACAAACTGGCCTAAAACACTGGCTATTAAAGGTAGAGAAACAGAAACCAGCCAAATTACCCAATCACAGTTATAGAGCCTGTAGAGCATCAGGTTCAAATTTAAGTTATGCCAGCGAATAAGTTGTTTGCTAGCCAATAACTCTAAATGAAATCCCAGACACATTTACATTTTTGTTTCAGATGACCTCCAAAACGCACACCAAATATTCTGGTCCTGTTACCTGCTTCGATAAATCTGCATATATTTTTACTTGTGATGTTCTGCCCTAGTAGTGCCTTATGTCTTAATGTCATTTCTACTCTCATAAGCTTTTTGCTCCCTATAGCAAAAAGTTTATTGTACAAAGCATGACAGGCTAATAAGGAGTCACCTAAGAGTAGCATACCATAAACATTGTCCTAAATGCTTGGTACCCCCCCCCCCCCCCTTCATTCCTTCTGCTTCAGTGAGTTATCACTGTCCTTTCAACTGTTATTTAAACTGTGTGAATTAGGAGTTCCTTTGCAGAGTACTGAAATAATGATCAAACCTGTAGACTGTTTTTTGCATACTATCTAGGGGCCTACTCCAGAAATATGTTGAGCTGTTATTGACTAGTTTCATTACATTATTTTATGTGTAGCAGTTGTTTTCATATTGTTTTGAGCCAACTTTATCCTACTTCTTTCATAATCTTCTTCCTTCCTGTCTTATTTTCCCTCTCTATAGCTCTTCCTCCTTTTGTACCATCAGTCTGTCTCCTCAGCATTTGTACAATGCCTGGCCCTGAGTATCCCTGTACCTTAGGGGAAATGAAAGTACACAGCTTATGACAGAATCATGTGAATTTCTGCCTTTAGCTGCATTATTCTGGTGCCCTTCATGCTGCAGTTCTTAACCCTGCTGCAGTTTGTGCAGTCAGGCAAATATTATCTTGAACAGGCTGAAAAGTTGAATGCACAAAATATAGGATGCTCCAATTGCAAGTATTGTTAGGAAGCATTCTGTTTATATAATTTATTATGTCACCTCACAGTTAGACGTTGCCCGTTCGATTCTCAGTTAGAGCGTCTTCTGTGTGGCGACATGCATGAATGGGCATTCCTTCGTTGAAGGTTGTGCATTAGGCCCGGCAAGCCAGCAAGTAAAAATCTACTGTCAATCATTAGCGGATCGGAGTTCCACTGTGGCGACCCCTAACCGGGAAAAGCCGAAAGACACAAATGCTGTTGACTGTAAGCATTGTTCATAGGTGTTTATTAGGCAAATGACCACAAGAGCTTATTTAAGCCTAGCCATGCATCCTGAATCTCTGACAAGTTTTGGTACCCTTGATAAGTGTAACCAGGGGCTTGAGAGGTGAGACATGTATAAGCAGAGGCCTGGGAGATGAACCATTTAGAGGCTGCCTGTATCCATTAGAAACATAGTTGCCAAACCAGGGATGACTTCCCTGTTCTCCATCCAATTGTCCAAGCTATATTTGAATTGGGTTAGGGAGGAACTCTGCTTCACATGGATGTGAGCCGGTTTCAGAGTTGCCGTAATCTCTCTGATATACATACCTATCTCCCCAGCAGGTCCTATTTATATCACAGGTAATATTTAAGTGTTTAGAACAGATAATTCTGGTGCTGTTTGTTTTGTGGATATGCAGGACGTCCATCACAGAGGGTTCTGACAATGCCGTGTATGCCAGGCATAGAAATTTCCTCAACAGCCTGTAGGAGACAAAATACAGGGATAGGGCCTTGAAGGAGGTCTACATAGGACATATTATTTATACCTTGTTGGCTGTGTTGTACATCTTATTTAATGTTAAAATTGTTGTTACTGTGATGAAGCCTCATGCCTACATACTCCTTGGCTCATTGTTTTGTGATTGTTCCTTCAAACCAGTAAAATTAAGGTTATGATGTAACATTTCATGTGTGATGGGCTGACAAAATCAAATGCTTTTGGCATAGTGTCAAGGGTTCAAGTCCAGAAATATATGAAAGTCATATTTAATGTTTATTTGTATTACTGTCATGCGAATAAGTGCTGGTTGCATATCTTAATTAACCAACCATTTTCCTGCATATGTCTCAACCATGTTTCGACTTTCTAGAGCCTGATTGCTTTCTATTTGGAAACACTTGACTGTATATAGCATGACACATTACTTTTCTGGGAAAACATAACAGTAACAAACCACCAAGATGTTAAAAAAGGCCCATAAAATATAACATTCTTTTTCTGCTTCTATTCCTGTCTCTATGTCTCTTTCTGTTCCCACTTCTTTATCATTACTTTAAATTACATTACTTATTACTTTTTCATATTTATTGTGCTAAGTGATGTAATGTACATGTTCTGGGATTTTACAATTGCTGTGAGTGCAATGAAGACTAACACATATTTTCGCCTTTGCATCGATATGTTGTCATATTTAAACTTTGTGAAGTAGGCGCTCCTATGTGGTGTAGTTAGATAATACTCAGGTCTGTAGCTTTGTTTTGGAATACTGCCAGGGTCCCAACCAGATGTGCAGATCATGTTGTTATTCACTGTATTGAAAGACTCCTTTGTGTAACTATTGGCTACATATTTTCTTAACACACCAGTATTCTGTTGCTGAGTTATTATGCTTTTTCCCTATTTGGAACACAGTCTTGTAAAGATCTTGCCGATCTGCAAAACCTTGAATCCTGCTACAACGAAATCACAAAGTTTGCCACTAATCATCTCCATAACGCCCATCATTGTTCTGCTCTTCTACAACTTAACTGGCTAGAACTTCTAAATCTGCTAACCTTAAACCAACTTACCCTCGCCCACAAAATCATTTATAATTCTCATAGCTGCCCCACAATTTCAACCCTTCTCCAACTACAGGTACACTGCAGGTCCCTTAGGTCTTCCAACAGGCCACTGCTCAAAATAACAAAATCACATAAGTACCATGGTGGCTCCCTCTACTCTAGCAAAATACCAAAGTCCTGGAATGCTCTTCCCCTAAGCATACAATCCACCTCCTGCCACTCTTCATTTAAAACAAAAATAAAAGAATATCTTAAAAACAACTGGCTTTGCCCCTCTAGGCCCCCCTGGATAACACCTCTCTCCTACTAATTTCCTCACCTATGCTCATTTCACCTTTTCAGCTCAATTGCTATTTTCTTTTTTTTTATTCAATGTTACAACTGATTGTTTCCTCACTGTTTACTGCACTGTAAATTGTCAGTATTCCAAAATGTCAATGTTTTAACATTCTGTATCACTGTGTACACATGCCTTGTCAGTTAGGTTTGCTCATTGCCTGTTTCAGTCTTTCTGGTTTTTTCCTTAGTCATTGATATCCCTGTGGTTTACATTTCTAATTTTGTAGCTATAATTTAAGAATATTAGCTAGTCTTTTGTTTATTGCATATCATTTATATTGTATTCTTTATTCTTTCTGATGTAATTTCTGTATTTTTATCTGTCTTGTTTTTTTCTGGAGCTTTTCTCCCCGGGTTGCCACTGAAAATGGGCTACCAGCCCAGTCGGACACTACCTGGTAAACAAATGTAAACTAAATAAATAAATACATTTTGCCTGAATAATTATGATGACAAATTGAAGAGTAATATAACAGAAATATGTGCAGAAATTAACCATAAACTAACTTCTTAATATGTCTGTATGTGTATTCTTGTCTCCAAAGGTCCATCCCTTCCCACGCTGTCTGTGTTATCTAATAAGCCTCCTTGACTCAATGCTGTTTTCAGCTGTGTTTATGGCAAATAGAGATAACCCGTACAACTGTGTTGTGTAAGCACAATAGTCTGATGGTTCAAATTCAGAGCTGCCTAATTGTTTGGGGTTGGGGGCTGGTATAAGGGTTAAGGTGTTTACCTCACAAACACAAAGTAGAGGGTTTGATTCTCACCTTTGAAATGGAAAATGGCTAAGCTTAACATGGCCCACAAGGGAAGTAGCCTAGTACTTACCTATGAACCTATAAGTCAGGTTTCCACCAGCAATAACATCCTTGGTCCCCATGTGTTTCATAATGCACCTGTATCATACCTATGAGGAGTGAAGGACTGACATGACAAATGTGTAAATCATGGCACATGAAACATGACCATAGCACACATCTCTTCTGTATTTCATTAGATTCAGACATGGTTGTATGTATACTGCTTGTTTCCTCAAAGGTGGGCATGGAGCACCATACACTACTGCTAAATCCCATTCTTACTTCAACATCTCAATATATGATTACACATGCACTAACACTGTGCCATCAACTGCAGAAATGAGCTTGCAAGAGCTGTGCTTCAGGGAGAGAGTTAAAAATAAATTACAACAAAGAAATAAGTGAGTAGGTTGTGCATCCTCTGTATGTATTAGATTAATTTTGAAACCAAAGTATCTGGATTTCACAGTGATGTTGACTCAATTAATTCAGTCTCTTAATGTATGTCTGCACTCCAATGGTTGCACTTGTAACTTTGTTACAATAGTGTATAACCTTTTCACACATAATCCATCAGTGTTATTCAGAAGTGCACTATCATATTTAGGAAGTGTCTGCTTGTGTAATCCATATTGTGCAAGAATAAGCCAAGACAACTCACTGTGACACAATGAATGGTTATTATTTGCATGCAATCATCCTGGTACAAACTGTCATAAATGTTTGATTGACATTCCACTGTTTTACCCTTGTGACTGTCATTGACACCCCATACTGTGAAAGTGATGCATGTCACTCACAGTAATACAATGCACATGAAAGACGGTATATCCCTGTTATCAGAGAATTATGTAATTACATGAGACAACTACAGGGCTGTTACATTTGCCTGTCCAGACATATACATTTTGCCCAAAACCTGTCATGCACAGTAGCTGATGTTCCAAACAGTGAAGTTTTAATACCTACAAATGTGCATTTTCACATCTTTAAAGTCAGATTTCTGTGGTGCTTGCATTCATACTTTGTTTTTTAGATTGTGCAACTAGTTAGGTAAGTGGTTAAAATCTGAAAGTGCTGAACTGGTGTGTGTGTGTGTGTGTGTGTGTGTGTGTGTGTGTGTGTGTGTGTGTGTGTGTGTGTGTGTGTGTGTGCGTGTGTGTGTGTGTGTGTGTGCGTGTGTGTGCGTGTGTGTGTGCGTGTGTGCGTGTGTGCGTGTGTGTGTGTGTATGTGCATACCTTTCAACTGTTCAGTTAAGTAATGCTTCAATAACAGATGTGCTGTGCCCATTTCCAATCAAGAGAAAACGTTAGCTTTGAACATTGCTCTTTATGTACTTTATCCTACTGTTAACACAAACATTTTCTCAGTAACACACTCATGAGGTCATCATTTCATAAATACAGTGTCTCACTATAAATGACAGACTTCCCTTGGGTGCTTATAGCTAAGTTCTATAGACTGTGTAACTAGAAAGGTAGGTTTAAATCTGACAATGGAGAACTTGTGTGTGTGTCTTCATTGACAGGTATAGATTCCTGAGTAGATGCACTGTATCTATTTCCACACAAGGGTTGAATTTAATGTAAAAGAGCACTGTCCCATTCACCTTTACCACAAACATCTTCTCTACAATACACTAATGAGGTAATCCTTTCATAAGTGTAGCAGCTCACCATAAAAGTCAAACATCTCCTGTGATGCTTGCAGCTAGTAATATGTTCTCTAGATTGTGTAACTAGATAGATAGGAAGTTTAAATCTGACAGCGGTGAACTTGTGTGTATGGCTTTAGTGCCAGGTATGTATAGCTGCCTGAACAGGCATGTTCTACCTACTTCCACTCAGAAGGAAGAATTTAACCTGGGATAGGACTTCCCCATCCACAAACATATTTTCTGCAACACAATAATGAAGTTATCTATTCATGAGTGCACTACCTTATTATCAATACAAGACTTATTCTGTTGCATTTGCTGTTAATACTGTGTTTTCCATGTTCTGTAACTACATACGTAGGGGGTTTGAATTCAGCATTACTTAAACAGTGTGACTGCATGTACTGCCATGTACAATTGGCTTAATGACAGCACCCCTTGTGTAAACGTCTTAATAGGAGACATATTTTCACTGACAGAGGGCTTCCCTATAAATTTATATTACCCCTAGGAAATACTCACTTTTGGAAATGCAATGGTTACTACATCATGATTCAAAAATGAACTCCATCACAGTTGTAGTATGACGTATCCTCAGTTGCTTGCTGTTGGTTCTCCACTCTACAGATTGCATAACTAACTAGGTAGCTGGTCTGAATCCAACAGTGATTGACTACAGTGACAGTGTGTATCTGTCATGCTGTGTAGAGAAAGCCTGTAATGTATATGGGATGTGTAGCTGTGTTGTGTAGCTGTGCTCTTCAACCACATTCTTTCCTTTTTAAAAGAGCATCACCCTTTTAAACAATGGTGATGCCATCTGTTAAAATGTGCACTGCTACTACTGAAAGCCACTATCTATGAACAATGTTCTGTAACTTATGATTTTACGTAGTCAGTTCAAATCCAGCCATTACTCCTTAGAGTCACTTGTGTCAGTATGACAGTGAATATGCGTGTAGGTAACAATGTTGTCACCCAGCTATCTGCTGTGTACATATGTAGCTGGGGATTCCTATTACAAGAATATCTGTTGATTTTTTCACATAGCAATGCTTTATTAGATAATGATGATACCACTGGATGAAGTTTGGCTTTCCTAGGAAAAATGATAAGGCTTTTCCTGTGGTGTGATAAAACAAAACAATGTTCTATATGCTTTTGCCTTAGAAAGGCAAGTTTCCAAATCAGTAACTATCAACACATTATGCATAATTGCCATTCTTATGTCACACTGATAACTGCAATAGCCATCACATGTGTTTGGGTATACCTAGCTGCAGGTAGTGTTGAGTGAGACATATACATATAGCAATAGTATTTTATTTTAAAGAAATTACAGGCACACATATCCCTTGCAGCAATAACATGATGTCATGGCTTCAAATACCCAGATATCTCCCAACTTTAGTAACACTTGCACTGCGGTGCATTCATTCTTCACAATCATGGAGCTTCTGTTGTCACCTAGTCAGGTGTTCAGAACTCATACTGGCTGACTGTAAGCATTGTGTGTCCTTATGCTGTTATGCATGAATGACAGCTTCAACTGTTTTAATGTGTATAATTAGAGTGGGAGATGCTTCCCCATCACTTTTAGCTCATACTAATTTATTGTAACACAGTCTTATGATGCAATTATTTTACATAGGAAGAGCATCATAGCTTTGTTAAGACTTGCACTATGGCACATGTGATTCATACACATGTCGTTAGTGGACTTAGACACCTTAATGTTCAATTCCAGACAAGGGCAACAGTACATGAATGTACTGACAGTACACAAACAACACTGCATGAAGTTATTCTTGATTTTTATAAACTCGTTTTTTTTTAATTTCCTGACAGTGAAACAGTTGTTCTGCACATGTTATTGTGTGAGTGCTCCTGTGGTATATGCACTCATAATGACTTGTATAGCATATTTACATAGTGTGTGTTTCAGGTCTGGGACAATGTGGTTGTTGTACAAAACAACAGGAACAGCTCCCTAGGCCAAAAGACATTGATACTGTACTGTTCACATTCCTATGAACATTAACACAGTTACCTCCTAGTCAGCATTCTGACAAAATCATGTTACACAAATCATAATCAAAGCCCCTTTACTACTTCACACATTCATTTCATTTATTTTTGACAAGATCCATTCTTAGGTTATGTGGCAGACACAGTCAGAGCAAAGTTCTGTAGAGCAGGTAGTCTGATAGGCAAGGGTTTGAATCTGGTAATATCTGTCTGTCAGATAAATGTGTCAGACAGGGGTGGCCTAGGTGACAAAAGTATTAATGGCATAGTCAGAGGGCAACATTTTTATGCCATCACCCTCCAAGGTAGGGGATCCGTAGCCATTACAACAGGAAATTTCTGAAAGCCCTGCTAGTGTGTGTGCTTCATGACACAGACAGATCATCTATTTTTGTGAACTCACAGGTTGGAACACATCTTTCTGATATCTGTTCTGGCATGGGTTCAAGTCTGATAAGATGCAGATGTTGAGTAGGTCATTGATTGTTCACAGGCATTACTTAATTTTCAAATAATAATATACATATTGCTGTCTTCCTCCAAGCTTTTATGTATTACTGTAATTGTTTTCTTCACACTGTACAGCTTTATAGGACATGATGACTTAATAATATTTCTTATTGTATGGCATTATACAAAATCATCATAAAGTGTGAAAGGGATACTTATTTGTGTGTTTGTAGAATTTACATGCTGTTACGACAGTCTTTGCTGTAATTTCCTGTGAGCATGTCCATTACTATTGTGCAGCGGACACACTCCACTTATGTAGCGAGGCCTTGAACTACTGAAATTTCATCAAATATAAATTGTCATTTGTCACTTGCATATTTTCAGTGTTACTGTATTAATGTTTTGGATTTATATGAATATAAAATGCATGCTTGTCTAATACATGTTTCAAGGTAATATGCCCCCTGTCTGTGGTTGCCAAATGACAACAGCTGCCAAAACATGTCTTTTTCTGATGTCCATAACTCAATAGCTATAGGGCTGATGTGTTCTTGTTTACACATGATGAAGTGGAGAATACAGCAGTATTGTTAGGTATCACTTATACATTTCCCGTATATAAATACCATATTCAAGAACTGCAGTCTATGTGAATAGCCCCAAATGTATCCACAGTCCTTGCTAGCTATTATTGCAACTTGGTATGTTATCAACATTAATATCACATTTACTTCTCTTTGTTACAATGTTGCATTATGTCCCTCTCACATCCATTGTTAGCATGTCTGTTAGGTCAAGAATTGTGAACAGAATTAATTATTGCACCATGATGGAAGTAGTTATGTTTACAATATTTCTTTGTGACATAATCACATTTGATTACATTATCTGAGTACATTTTCTCTGTTTACCCTCCCCTCTTACTTATGCCTGCACTATAAACATTGCGTTCTCTGTAGATTCTCTGAATTTAATGTCCCCTGTGCCTTAGCTGTTGTAATCAACTAACCCACACTAAATATTAGCTGTCTGCCTGTACTCGCAAAATAGGTTTGCTTATAGGCAAGCTGTTTTGTTTACATTGTGTGCTCAAGATTCCCTACACCTTTTCATGACAGCCAGCACTACTGCCAAAGAAAAGGTACTTATAAATGTGTAAGTGCAATGAAAGGCATGCATATCCACTGAGCGCTGCTGCACATCCTACTGTAGGCTTTAACCAGAGCCTACATAACTTTTTATTAATCCCAAGGTTAGTCTTTTGAATTTGACATGATTGTTTTGGTTTTCTGGTTGTTTTTTCTAAAAAGGCATATGAACAGAACAATTTTATTATACCATGACCCCCCCAAAACATGCACGCTGATTGGCCAGCGTGCACATTGTAAATCGAGTTATACTAATGGGAAATGGTCCGGTCGCCCGGACTTTTTTCCATTAGTATAACTCTACTTTTAAAACACTGTCTCGCTATGTTAAATGGGTTTAACATAGTGAGACAGCTTTAAAATAAGCAACGGAGATCTCCGTTGCTTATTTTAGCTGTCTCGCATGCTAAACCCATTTAACATAGCGAGACAGGTTTTAAAAAAAGCAACGGAGAAAGGAAGATCTCTGTTTCTTTTTTTCGCTATGTTAAATGGGTTTAACATAGCGAGACAGTTTTAAAATAAGCAACGTACATCTCCGTTGCTTATTTTAAAACTGTCTCACTATGTTAAACCCATTTAACATAGGGAAAACAGTAAAAAGCAATGGAGATCTTGCTTTCTCCATTGCTTTTGCCCACAGCTCTGATGTACTGCGCAGGCGCGCAGTACATCAGAACTGCCGCGGATGCCAGACATCTGCGGAACGGCAGTAAACAGGCATTATACTATGCCATTATTTAAGAAAAGTAATAGTTTCTTTTCTTAAATAATGTCATGGTATAATAGCAATAACCCACTTCTGGGTGTGGGTAATGCTGTATTTACCCACGGTTGGCTTTGTTTGGTCCCTCGGGCTTTGCCCTCAGGACCAAACCACGCCAACTGTGGATAAATCCAGCATTACCCACACCCAGGCGTGGGTTATTGCTATAATAATACATTACTAATTGTTTTTCTTTATTTTAACTTCAGAACTATGACTGTGAGCAAAATAATTCTTTGGAATTTAAAAATGAAATATTGGTAAGACATTTGCTTTTTGTAAATAACAAGGAATGAGTGTGATCCCTCACACATTTGCAGCTGTTGTTTTTATATTCTTTACTAGCAGATCAGCTCTTTTCAATGTGTACAATAATTTGTTTATGCTATTATTTTTACTTTTTGTAAATTCATTGCACACAGCTCAAATTAAGAAGTACTGAGATTCAGACCCAGAGGCCTTGATTTCAGTTTATTCTGTCTTAATTTGATTTGCTTTGTTTGATATGCTTACTTCATTAAAATATTTTTATAATCAAGAACTTGATTATGGTTTATGAATATTCTATTACTTTATTTCTGAGTGAGAACTTGTCTCAGTTATAGCATTACTATGGTTACCTCAAAAGTAAAAACCATGACCATTCTTCATCGTTTATGTAAATTGCTGAGAACAGCACACAGATTTCCTGCTAGTTAGTTTCATGTACTAGTACTAATGAAGAACCGAGGTAAGGCTGTGCAAGTGCAGTCATGCAAAACCACAGTGAAAAACATGGACGATGAGTCCACTCACAGCCATAGCCAGACTGTCTGATTGCTGCAAAAACATTTCTGCTGAGGCATAATATCACAGGCCATTCCTTTCCTGTATTCCTAAATCCTGAACTCTGATGTCAGCAAATTATATTTTGTCAGTTTCTCTTTTACATATTATCTTCATAATCTGCTCTTCAGTTGTATGTTGTTATAATTTAAAACTATACTCTGCTTACGCTGTAAAGATGAAACTATGAAGCAGCAGTGGATTTTTTCTGTACTTGCTACCTTTTCTTCTCATGCATTCTGCAGCCTGTGTTAATCACATTAACACTGAATTATGAAACATACCAGGATCACTTTGGTTCATTTTCATCAAAAATAAGCATCCAGTCTTTTATAGGGTTGCTACCTATTCAGATTTCCATAGCATGACACAGAGGTGTGTGAACAACAATATGACATCAGGGTGGGTGTGGCCAGTCATTTGCTGCTACAATGCTGGAGGAAATAAATGAGTTAAACAGAAGCCATAGGGACCTAGATGCCCTGTGCTGCACTGCAGAGCTCATTTACAACCTTATTAAGCAGGATTTCATGAGGATCATAACACCTTTTTTCCCCAGAAATAGTTTTTTATTAATCTCTGAAAGCAGTTTTCTTTCCAAAAGATTAGTTTCTGCAATTTAGTTTCTCTAAAGCATTGGTGACTCTCAAAATTACATATGATCAGTGAGGAAGCAAATAAAAAGAGATTGCCAAATAGCTGCAAGAGAGACATGACTTCCAGTCAGCTATGAGGACCCGACCCACAGTATTGTAGCAAAGGCAGGCAGGGGATGGGAGCAACTGCCACAAGTGAAGAATGTTAGGTTGCAATATCTGCTGATCCTTTGTGCATACTGGCTTTTAAATGCTTGTATTGCACACGCGGTCAAAAGCTGAGTGCTATAGCACTCCCTGTGTGGTTTAAACTGCTACAGTTTGAAAGAAAAAAATATATTTTTTCATAAACCTGAGTGCTGTAGCATTTCATAGGTGACATAAATGGTAGCAACTTCTTGTTACATTTGTAGCAAGCAGTTTGCAACATTTAAAAAAAAGCTATGTTTCTTTTTTTTTGTTTGCCTTTTTTTTCCAGCTGAGGAAGGAGAGGCAGGGTACAGAAACAGGACCTGATAGGCTCATGCATTTCAGGAGCCCTAGGCACCCAATCATGGACTTTTTTTTTCTTTTTTAATTGACCCTCACCTGGTGAAGGGTGGGCATACCTCTCAACTATTCAGATTTTCACAAAAATGTCCAGATTTTTGGCTCATGTTTTTATTCTGTTTCTCATAAACTTTGTGGTTTGCTAGCAAATAACTGAGGTTTGAAGTCATTAAGTAGTGGCATGCATTTGAATTTCAGACACAATATCTTTCATAAAATTCATGCTAATGCTAATATTGTTATCACGTTTATAAGAGCAGTGTTTAAAATATGTCCCTACTTTAGGTTTTATCTAAATTTCCTGTGTTTTTTTTTTTTTTTTGCTCACAGGGCAGCAGAAAGGGGATTAGTCCCAGGCACTAAAAAAGCCAAGTTTGCCTCTGGGGTCCTGTAATGATTTATCATCAGCATGTTTTACTGGCAACAGGCCCTGTTATTTTTTCTTAAGAACAAAACATCAGATGGTCAGATATACTCAAATGCCACTATTACCATAGAAATAAATAATATCACAGAAGATGATCTGGAAAATAAATAAAGTATTCATTTTATAGTACCTAATCATTTGGTATAATAAAGTGTAGGTCACTATTAACTTAAAGTATATTAGAAATCCAGGATGTGATCAGCTGCATACCAGAAAGTGAAGCCTATATTAATAACAGTTAACTGCAAAAAAAAATGTCCTCAAGATCCAAAGAAGTGATACTACCACTCTACTCTTCCCTTATTATACTCATTGCGAAATATAATATTTTCTTTGGTATATACAAAACCAAACATATTATTCAACTGGAAAGGCCTCAAATGAGTTCTACCCAAGAAAAGTAAAGGTTGTACCTCCTTCAGGTCTATGTCTGAACAATGAAAACGCAAAGTCTCGAACGCTCACATAAGCGAATAATCAGAAACTCAAAATTGGTATTGTTGGGGGCTGTGCCCCCTTATCCCCTGCTAAATATTTATTCTTACTCCAAGATCGCACTACAGTGAGGAAAGGGCAAATATTCTGATCTTCACTGTACTGTGATCCCAAAATACCAAATTCAAGTTTCTGATTATTCGCTCATGTGAGCACTCGAGAATTTGCGTTTTCATCATTCTGAAGTAGACCCCCTCTCTTTCAGCTATCCTAGTAGATTAGCATGACTCTTGTTATACTACTGGCTGCTCCAAGGCATACAATGACTGGCTTTTTGAGCCATAAAAGACCCAACCCTATTTGGCCTCCAATGTCTTTACAAACTGAGTGGCTCTGCAAACATCCAGATTAGGGCCCTAAATCTACACCACAAAATAAACAAGTCCCACTGGAAGAAAAGGATTCTGTCTCAATATGTTCCCAGCTTAGACAAAACGTTATGGCTCCAGATCAAGCACAGTATTTCTTTGGCTACTGTTAGGCTTGTCTGATGATCTGATGGGGTAGGCATAGATTTACACCCGGATCAGCATGTACAGCCCTGCTCAATCTGGAAGGTGAGCACTATTAAGTGCTCATAAAGGGTTGAAGGAACTTTAAGTGATGTTACTTAAAGGTGTATATAGTTAGGCATTTTAAGGAGTCCATTATCACTTGCATCATATTGTTCCATGTTCCTATGTTCCTAAAACTCTCAGAATCATTTTGCCTAAAACATACATGTTGGGGCAGTAGAACATTAGAGGATGATGCAGACAGCAGGAGTAAAAGGCCCTGCATGCTCTGAAGCAGCACTAAGTGAATACTTACTTAACATGATTATGAACAGGAGAAGATGTTTCACTGCAAAAAAGGACAAAACAACTTGCTGCTGGAAAAAAAAACTTTTATTGTAATCACTGTTGTCACTGAATAGTTGCCTTGAAATTCAGTAGAAAAATGGTGATTCTTATGAACCTGCATTACCTCTTGAGAAGTCATATAGCTGAGATACTACAGAAGTGGGACTACAATAAAGAAGTGATTTTTTTTCCAACCAGCATTTGGTTGCATAGTGTTTTTCATAGTAAACTGACTGAAATTTAACATGCTATATTTGAAGATGTCAAGTCACTTTGTCAGACACTTGTGCACTGTATAATGATACATATAGAATGTACAAAATGTTATATGCTGAGTGTGATTTTAAATTTGCATAATGCATGCACAACACATACAATGGTATATTACAATCTGCCTTTTAGAAAGAGGGAAAAGTCACATATATTGTCAATGATCCCCTGAATTTCCACATGTAACTCGTATGAATCTGCAGATCGATTGATTAGACAATGCTCCTGGGTCATTATTGAAAAGAGACATTTTTGTATAATTGGCTTAATCAAATAAATAAATAAAATCAAAATCCCCAAAGCAGGGCTTAACCAAGTTCTCCTTCTAGTAGTAATCCATAGAACTAAATGCTGTCTATCCTTTACCTTTTCTTCTATTAACAAGATTAGGATAGGTATGTTATTATACTTTGTAGAATAGATTAAATTGTTTCAGAAACATTCTTACAAGCATTTGTTCAGCCCTCAGCAGCATTAACACTAACTGAATTATGAGTATCTATGATTGAAACAGTCTCTGTTTTACACATTTCTTCCTTTTTAGCAATAACCACAAAAAGGCATGCATTTCAGAAGAATGACAGTACTCCTCTGCCCTTATAGGTCTAGAGGTCTAGTTAGTAAATCTCCCATGGGAATACCACACTCAAGTCAAAGTATCAGCCTTGAGCAGTTTTGCATTGATAATAAAGTAAACGTCAACATGCTGATTACTTTATGCATTGTAGTTGATAACATGGAACTGAAAACACATTTTGAGACATGTAAGAGAAAGGCAACCTATATTTTTAAGCCTGCATAAAATCAACTAATGGAATGCATGACTCAACCCATTCATCAATAAATTGTAACCAGCCTTAATCAGCAGCCACCTGGAGTATTTTACTTAGTTCAGCTTGATTACACTACAGATGGGACACCTGGCAGCATCTTGCAGTTTATCTCCAATACCTGCAAAAATGGTGACCCTGTGCAGAATTTTACTGAATTTATTAGGACGTTTGAGACTTGTGAGAGCATATGCAACATGGTGGTTGAGCATTTAAATAACCCCAAATGGGACATTGGAAACTTTTGAGTTTAGAAGTTCAATAGTGTAGGAAATATGGCAGAACACAGAAAGGTTAAGGTGATCTCATCGAGAAAAGAACACCTTTTGCCATCTTTTACAACTGTACAAGTCATCAGTTAAATCTGATCATTTCTGTGAACAGTGTGTTAAATATGCTAACTGCTATTATAGAATGTAGAATAGTTTTCAAATAGTCTTCAGATTGGCAGAAATATCTGGAGCTCGAACTTCAGAAATTAAAGACAAAAAGTGTATGGTGAATAAAAACAGTTGGGAAAACAAAAACTATGAAACACACTGGGTGGGGAGACACATCAACCCTGGTACTGAGAAATAATGGTACCATTGGTGGTAACCATACCTTTCAACCTCTTAGTGCAAGAAATCTGAACAAAGCCCAACAAGATGGGGAGACAAAGACCCAAAAATAGGGATATATTTTAAATATTGTTCTTGCATACTCACAAAGTTGCTAGAGTGACAAGGTTTGTTTTAACATACATTTTCTGAATGAGTTGAAGTGTGAAACACAAATGTCTGTCATTAATTGGTGACTTCAATCTTCAGATTATCCCAGTGTTATCCCAAAACTACACATTTTATGAGGCGCAGACCAATATGAGCCAAAAATCTGGACATTATGTGAAAATCTAGACAGCTGAGGGGTATAGTGGTAACAGCTGTGGCCAAAAATAATATTTTCTGCAATCATAGAAAATGTGATTCAGAAGCATGTTTACTGGTGGTCTTTGCATTGTGCTGGCAAAGGCATTACCTTCAGTCATTCTCATACATATACCACCTCTGCACACACATACACACAAATGCACACAAACTTAAATACCTCTTACCTGTCTGTGACTTGACACATTCCTGATATATCCTATATGTTTCTCTATACAGCTCAGCAAGCTCCTGCCTGGTACCCTGCAGAGTTCTACAGCAGCAGAGAGACAAAAGAGAGACTTTGGAGTGATTAATTATCATTTCTCTGCATTTTCTTGCTGCCTTTAGCTAATTCCGCCTAAAATGCTGATTTTCTAGAGTTTCTCTGATTTAAAAAGCTTGTTTCAGCTACATATTGTACTTATTTTACTGCCTGCACTTTAACAAAGTCATTTTTGTTTTTAAATTACCTGACTGTTGTAGGCTAAACACTCAAGTGTGATAGCCATTTCTGTGCATTTAAAATGTTTTTTTTTTATTGTATCTGCTTTATTTTCTGAAAAAAACAAAAAAAACCCCAAAAATATACTTGTTTTCCCACCTTTCTAAGCTAGTATAGTCCAGTTTGCAGGTTAGTGCTGAATTCAGGGCTGTGTTACAAGTTTCTGTGTTTGCCCATACCTTACTTGGAAAGAAGGAGATTTCTCTGTTGACTGTGGAGGGAGCTTTGAGCAGCCTCTCTGTCCCTGGAGGAGTGGTTTCAGCCCAGAAATTAGTAGTTTATTGGTCATTTTGGGCTAATTTCTATCTCTTTCATTTCCCAGCTATAAAACCCACATTTGCATGGTTTTGTGTGCCGGGCAGCAATGGTTAGCTAGGGTATAACTATTCCGTGCTCCACAAAGTCTACTCTTTAATTTTTCCATTGGAACTAGACAAACTTTAACTTAAGCACTCAAACCATTCACTTCTCATCCCAGCACTTGCTCAAAACTCATAGCAAGCACTAATAAACCTTACACTAGACCCCCCTATACTGTAGAGAAGGACAAGGCTGTCTATTCGACCTTACCAGCCAATCAGTAAAACAGTTCACTGTACCTATCCAGGCATGTCCAAGGGGCAGTTTCAGGTGTACTCTCTGGTCCAATTGGTGAATCTGGGCATTTTGAGGCAATGTTACAATTGCCTCATGTACACAGACAACCCTCTCCGCCTTCCACCAAACACCAATACATGTGAGAGATGCATTTATACAGCCAAACTGGAGGCTAAGCTCTCTCAACCCAAGACTGAACCAGGCAGTCAAGAGGAGAAGGGAATTACTTGCATCACACCACCAATCTCACATAGACCTATGAAACCAGCACCGGCAAAAAACACACATAAATACACAAAAACATACTCGGAGGCTCTAAATAAAAATCTGCAAAAGCAACAGAGACCTCCAAAGCAGACATCCAAGCAACCTCCACCCCCCAACACAAACCATGAAACACATACTTCACAAAAGCCAGTGTGCCACACAATCATAGCCCTTAAGACAACATAACATACCAAACACACTAGTAATAGGTGACTCTATAGTCAGGCACACTGACGTCCCACTCACTAGGCTGAACAAGGAGAAGGTTACTGTTAGCTGCCTGTCAGGTGCCAGGATCTGCCACACAACACAAGCACTCAGGTCACACCAGAACAAGTACAAATATGACTCTGTCATTGTCCATGTTGGTGTGAATGACCTGAGCCGTACCTCCCTGGACTACATGAAAAGAGACATGGAGGAGCTCTTTGATCATGTAGCCCAGGCTGGTATGACCCTGAGTAGCATCCTGCCCTCACCAAGAATGATACCCCGGTATAGAGAAAAAATGATCAATTTCAACAATTGGCTAAGCTTCTGGTGTCATTCAAAGGGGATACAGTGTCTGTCATCCTGGGATGACATGCTTGACAAGCCACGCGACTTTGCTAGAGACAGCTTGCACCGTTCACCCTTAGACTTTCAAATACTGGCCAAGGCTCTTGCCACCCCATAGTGCCTTTTTTAGGCAAGGCTCAAAAGGCAAACCCACTGCCATAAATAGCACAAGTAACAAAAAACTGAGGGTAATGCTACTCACTGCCAGAAGTCTAAACCTCGAAATGCATGCACTCGAGGCACTCCTCAGTATGGAGAAAATCGATATATGTGCAGTAACAGAAACCTGGTTTAAGGCTCCAGAGAGCACCCCAGCACTACCAGGATACAACACATACCATACATTTCTGCTGCAAAACCTGGACCGAAATACAAAAGGTGGGGGAGTATCAATATTCTTCAAGGATACCCAAACTCCAGGTTAGTGGCACAGCACGATGCTTCAGAGATCATCCATGTGCAACTAACAATGTAAAAAACTGCTATTTAAATTATAGCTTGCTACAGATCACTCACCATGACCCAGGACTCCCACTCTACATTCCTGGAAACACTGGGAAACATAAAGGTTCTACCAAACACCCTGATATTGGGCGATTTCAATTACCCAAACATTAACTGGGAGAACTACTTAAGTACAAACTCCCTTGCCCAACATTTCCTAGAATTTATAAACTCAAACACCCTGGATCAATTGGTCAACACCCCCACCAGAGGTGACAAAATATTGGACCTGGTCATCACCAACATGGGCGACCGGTGTTCCACACTGGAGGTCAACCCCTCGCTGGTTAGATCTGACCATAAACTAATCACTCTGGATATCCAAATTCCACCACCACCCCCGGTCAAAGAAACCACAGTGAAAAACTTTTCAAAAGCAAACTTCTCGTTACTTAAGACCGAGGTGGGAAGTTTCAAAGCCCCCATGCTAAAGGATAATGCTGTCCAAGCTGCAAAATCCTTTACTAATGCACTCTATGGGCATCTACAAGAGTGCATGGATCATGCTATCCCAAACAAAACCAAGACTCACTCCTCCAAGAAAAGGAAACCAGTCTGGTGGACCTCTGCCATAAACAAGCTATACAATAGAAGGAAGAAACTAGTACAGAAAAGAGTAAAATCCCAAGAAGGGAAGACATCCCTGATCAGTATCAGCAAAAAACTACATTCCTTCATAAAATCTTCCAAGGCTAGCTTCAAAAGAAAAATTGCTATGAACTCCAAAGATAACCACAAGGCATTCTTAAGCTATGTCAAGAATCTAAGTGGCAGTTCTCAGATCTGCTGGGAGTTAGTGCAGCATGGCCCAAAACACACTGAACCGACCAATATAGCCAACATCCTGGCAGACAGGTTCAGTGCAACTTCACCCCCTCTCACCCCCAAAAGGGCCCATAACTATATGAGAATAATGTAGTGCCCCTGAAATCACAGACACTCAGGTTAAAACAGCCCTCTCCAAAGCCAAAAACACAGCATCAATGGGACCAGACGGTGCCCCAGGCTGTGTCCTACACGAGCTCAAAGATGAACTAACCCCTCACCTAAACACACTGTTTAAACTCAACCTCTCCACAGGCTATGTGCCCACAGAGTGGTGCACAGCAACAGTTATTTCTCTCCACAAAGGTGGAGCCACAACGGACCCCAGGAACTATCGCCCTATAAGCCTGACTAGCTTGGTCTGCAAAGCTATGGAGTGGATCTTCATGGATCTCATTAACAGAGACACTGGAAACCTCCAAACACTGGACCCTACCCAGTTTGGCTTTGTTAAGGGAAGATCATGCCTCCTAAACCTGGTGGACTTCTTTGAGACAGTTACCAAGGTATAGATGAGAGAAAGGTGGTCCACACAGCCTACCTAGACCTTGCTAAGGCCTTCAACACCATTCCCCATTCAGGTATTATAGACAAGCTCATCAGCCTGAACATAAACCCCTATGTCACGAGATGGGTTGCAAACTGGCTTATGGACAGAACCCACATGGTAAGAGTTGCAGGAGCTAGGTCTGACTCTAAACCGGTTACAAGTAGCATTTCCCAGGGCTCAGTCCTAGGACCCCTCTTGTTCGGCATATACTTCTCAGAAGTACAGGCAAGCATAGGATGACTATGGCTGACCAAGTTCACAGATGACTGCAAACTAGGGGCTATAATTGACTATCCAACTGACACAGACATCCTCCAAAAGGGTCTCACTGAGACAGATACCTGGAGTCAATCCATGGCCTCAAGTTAAATGCCAAAAAGTGCATAGTCATCCCCTTTGGAAAAAAACAAAGTACCCACAAACTACCACATAGGTGTTAGCCCCCTAAATACAGAAAATGTAATAAGGGATCTGGGGACCCAAGTAGTTAGTAACCTCTCATTTGATAATCACATTGCAAACATGGTTAGAAAATCCTTCTATGTGGCCCACCTAATCACAAAAGGGTTTGCAACCAGATCGAAAGAGGTCATTGGGCCCCTCTACGCATCACTCATCAGACCCATCATAGAGTACAATGCCCCATTTGTGATGTACCTTACAAGATACTTGCAACAACTAGAAAGACCACAGAAGTACCTCACCAAGAGGATCACTGGCCTCAAGCAGATTCCCTATGCAGCTCGACTGAAGAAACTCCAGCTGTACTTGATTGCATAGCGTCTACTCAGAGGTGATCTCTGCCTGATATACAAGGCCATGTCCAACCCAGAATTGATGGACATGCTCCACCTAAAGAAAACCATATCCCCTCGAGCCACATGCTCCAGAGATCTAAACCTCACCACAACAATAAATAGGATGTGCTGGAGGGATAGATTCCTGTCCCACAGACTTCCCATGCTCTGGAACAAGATTATAATCTACATTAGGCAGAGCTCCTCGCTAACCCTCTTCAAGAGAAACCTTGACGAGTGGATAGGAAACAGAAAGTTTACCCCAGGGATCACTTCAATGGTTCTGCTGGACAGAGGCACAGGGAACTAATCTAAGGGGGTGGTGAAAGCCAACACATTCTGGCTAGGCTTATAAATGCCTTTGGGCAGATAGCTTAGTACCTACCTATGAACCTATGAACTTACGAACCCATAGATGATTATAATCAGTCAGTTATCTCAGACATTATTGTTTCATTCTTATTATTGTTCCAAACATGCATCATGATGCAAGACTCATCGCTCTATTAACTTTTTAAGTGATTTGAAGGAATATTACAAAAATATATCTGGTGTCTTTTAGTGTTCCACCCAGCTTTATCAAGAAGTGTTTAGCAGGGATGTTTAGAAGTATGCCCTCTTTCACAGAGGCACACCCTCATTTTCAGGTATAATTTAATATTCCAGGCATGTATTTTGGCTCACTCAGTCTAGAACTGTTGCAGACTGTCACAGGAGGCTAGCCACTTCATTTCAGGAATGACAGCATGATAACATGATCTTTAGTGGGAGTTGTCCCCTCAGTCATAATTTCACATGCCTAGCCAACCAAAAATTGCATTTGGCTCTCTCAGTGTTTAGACTGGTTTGGTATATAATCCAGGACTGCTGCAGGTATTCAGTGACAACACTATAGTCATACAGTACAGAACAGCCATCCAGTAGCCCTGACAGTCTGTGAACTGGGGCCTCAGATGTACTTACCCCTCCATATAAATATCTTAAGTCATCAAGTTAGAGCATTTGACTCCTTCAGCATTCTAAACAGTGATGTGTTTAATTCTTGGCTGCTATAAATAACAACCAGTGGTACCATAGTGACCTCTCAAGCAACATGATATTTAGATTAACTTGTAACTTCAGATATTTTACATGTTCGAGCTATAAGAAGTTTTCTCTTTTCCTGCAGTAAAATTTGCTGCTATAATATTCTTTCACATTTGCAATGCTCATTTTCTGACATTATTTATTTCTTGTCTGTAAAGGTATAATACTCAGTGATATCCACATAAACATTCTGGTAGAGAACTCATTTGCTGTGCTAATCTTTTATTACTCAGATCGCATCATTCATCTGTCATTGTTTGAACCACCTATAGCACTAAAAACAAGACACAGAAATACATGGCTAAACTAATAAAGAAACAGAAAATTGTCCATCCCTACCTGCACTTTGTCTGTAAATAGTTAATAGTTGTGTCTCCATACAGAAAAATATTATAGCTATCACATGACTCTGAAATATACTAGTAAACAAGTAGAAAAGGTGCATTATGACTTGTTTATTTATGCATGTATTAACACACTTTAAAAACTGCTCAGCATCCAAACTATGATGCATTGCAAAAACAGGCACATCATCTTCACAGCTATATAATAAAAGCAAAGTTCACATACCTTGCCTCCTCACACCCATGATGCATTGCAATAATTTGCTATTCTTGCTTATGCTAATTTCTTGAATGTACTCCATTTTTTTCACCTGTCTGGATCTGCCCCTGTATTGTTACATTATTTGGAGTCTTTTGCCCTTTATCCATTTCAAATGACAAAAACAGCAGCAGTGGGTTCAGGTACAAAAGCTGACTCACAGTTTATCCAAGAATAAATTCAATAAAACAAATGAAAGGTGTAGTCACATAAAAATCCAAAAGGTATAAAGGATAAACTGAGTCAGCTTTTGTACCTGAACCCACTGCTGCTGTTTTTGTCATTTGGAGTTTGTGTTGCCTTTATACATTTTACCTTGTCAATTTTCTGCTAATGTCTTTAGCTTTTTCAGTTCACCTTTATAAGTGCATCCCTCTAGAAAATTACATTATATGACTACTAGATGAGGTATTATTAAAATACCAGGCACATGTCTAAGATAAGCTGCTTTTTGATGCACTATGACATTCATCAAATGCTTTGCTGTAATATGAGATTCACAAAATGCAAGAATAATATGTCAGTGCTGAATTCTGTTTTATGCTGGAGGTAGAATGCAGCAATAGTGGTTTGGAGGCAGCTGGTGAGTATAAATGAGGTAAAGTATAAGTAAAGTATAAGTGATATCACAGCACGATTATTCTTTCATAACCATTATTATATTGTCATAGAACATCATGTCACAGGTGGTAATAGATCTATTTTCAACATATCCATGCTGATACCTGGTTTCAAGTCCCAATCTTTCTGGTTCTAACAATAACTTATCCAATATTACCTTCTCCATTATTTTTCCACAGCATGAAAGTAGACTTAAGGGTCTAGATGACTCTGGGTTTGTCCTACTCCTCTTTCCCTTAAAGACAGGTTTTATAAGTATATGTCTCCAATCTTGATGATATTCCCCATATTTATGCAACATAGTAAATAATAGATAAAATGGTACTATAAGTTCTTGCTGAAGAGTTCTCAGGTCATTATTACTAATTCAGTCTCCTTCCTGTGCCTTGTTTGGATCCATTTTGCACTGTTCTTTTTCAATATAATCTAATTTGATTTCAGTGTCTGAGGATACCTGGATGTTACTAGGATAACTTAAATCCCCTTTGTGGAGCCAGATCTATATTACAAAAGTGAAACTACACTTACGCGAATATGGAAACATCGACACATATTTAGTGAACCGCGAAAACACCAAATGTCTTGACCTGCGAAATTCAAAATGTCGAATCGTCATAGTTGGCAAACCCCACTGCACGCTATGTACTACCTACCCAAACAAAATAAATAATCTACATACATACACTTAACAAAACCCTGCTTCTAACCCTACAGTAAAGCTTGCATATATTACTATGTATGCACTTACCTTAACCCGCACCCTAATGCTAAGGTCCTTAACTATTGCACACTTACCATAAGGAGCTATACCAGAGATGGGACAACTATGACGATTCGACATTTTAAATTTAGCACTTCAGGATGTTCAGTGTTTTCGCAGTTTGCTAAATATGTGACGACGTTTCTGTATTTGCGTAGGTGGAGTTTTGTGGTTGCAATAGGGAACCACGGAGCCAAACTTTACTGCATACGATTTTGTAAATATACCAATAATCTGTTGTGTCTGACAGAAATTTGAGAATCTACACACAGTTTATCAATTTGTATGTCTTTACCCCTTCCATATCTTATGTATCCATCAAATAATTTCTTATTATGCTCAATATTTTTATATAAATGTTCTTCAAATTTATCTTGATCTTGTCTCACACTATGCTTAATTTGTTTGTTCAGCTTGTTTATTTCAGTTTTCTAAGTTGTAGTTTGACATGCTTTCCACTTCTTTTATCATTTTTTCTGTCTCTCACTTTAATCAAGTATCTTGTTCTTATGGAAATATATTTTCCTAACAGATCCTGATGTTAAACATTTTCTTGATTTTTTGTACTCAATTTCCACATTCCTTCTGCAGTTTTTTCACTGAATGCGTCAATCCAATTAGTTTTACATAGTGACTGTTTTACTTCCATATAATCTGTTATTAAGCTTCTGTGCATTGGTTTAGACTTCAGTTTGGCAGAATTATCTTGCAATAAATTTAACTTTTATAACCCTATGATTACTGCAAATCAATGGTGGTAAAACTTGACGAAGTAACAGTCATTTCTTTAGAAATACAAACAATATCTAGTATCTTCCATTCCTGGTCATTTTTCCTTATTTTTTTTATTTTTCCAATACATTTAAATGAATTCCATAGTATTTATACAAAACATCTTAAATAACTATGTATACTATTTACATTAGCCAGATACTACAACAGATCTTAATGTATACAGTTACTTTATAAGTATGTCCAATCCATTATCAGAGTGCCTGATCAATTATTGTATAGTTTCAATCAACAATAAGACTTTTCCCCAAGGGTAGTTGATAAATGGCTTTGAATAAATTCTTAGTTCTTTAATTTTAATTTCCAATAATGCTGTGGTCTTCAGTAGGCTATAGAAGTCTTCCAAAGTTGGTATTGTGTTTGTATTCCATCTTCTTGTTATACACTTCCTTGAAAGTGCAAGTATAGTCCATACTAGATACATGTTTGACCAATTCAAATGAGGACCTTCATTCACATTTAATAATACAAGAGCTTTAGTGAAATAAAATGATTCATTAAATAAAGCTTGTAGAAAGTTATTAATACCATTCCAAAATGACTTAATTTTAACACAGTCAAAGAAAGTGTGGTTCCAATCTGCATTGTGTACTTGCCGACATCTCCAACAAATTCCTTTTTATGGAATAACTAATTTTGCTTATTCTATCTGGGATTAAGAATGCTCTGTGCAAGCATTTCCAATTAAAAACTTTCCAGTATTGTATAAAGGGTTTATATTTTATTGATAATAAGATATTTGTTTTAATATCTTCAGTTAACTGTATTGAATGTCCTTTTGTTATCTATTTGCAATATGAGGTTTTGGGTGTTGTTTTATAGTTTATCAATATTTTGTAAAAGTTTGAAATACTGTTTCCCATGTCAAAGTCATTATATATGATTTCATATATGTATTTCATAAATGTAAGTATTTCTTTAAATTAAGAATTGTTAATTATTCTACTTAAATCTTGTGAATATGACAGAATACTCTGTAAAGTTAGCCAGTCCTGTTCTGGAATTTTGTATGTTGTTTTTATTACTTGCATATCTAAAACTTTTAGTTCTTTGATACATTGGAGCCAACAAACAAATCCTTTCTGTTCCCAGGAATTAATAATTTATCTATATAGTTTATGTGGAAAGTTCTTAGTGACTATAAATGGTGTTAAAAGATCAAGCCAGATTTTTAAATCTATATTTGCATTAATAATTTTCCTAAATGAGTCAATGTGATAATTAATCACATGAGTATTAGTGGGTTTAGTTATGCTATATTGCATACTAATACATATGTGCCATGGCAAATTGTTTTTATCCATTTGAATTTTTTTTTTAAATCAAATTCATTTATTGATATTACAGTTAGTAATTATTTCCTATTTGCAGAGTAATTTGAACTTATCCAGTCTGAGATTGTTTTAGATATTGATGCTTTTATATATGTTTCTATACCAGGAAAGATGATGTTCCCTGTTTCCATGGTCTGATATGATGTATTAAAGCAATTCTGTTTCTTTTGGGGAACCATAAAAAATTAATTAACCATGAATGTATTTCTTTAAGTATATTCCTTTCTGGTAACAGTTGTATTGCAAAGGCTACATATTATATTGGGCAGTAAAACCATTTTTATTAACTGCAGTCTATCTTCAAATGTTAATATTATTTAGTTCCATTTTTCCACAGAGATTTTAATTGTATTGATGATATTATTGCAGTTTTTTTAGAATAATGTATTATCCTTGCATAATTCAGTTCCTAGATGTTTTAAGGTAGATTCTTGTTTCCCTATGATGTGATCCATCTTAGTCTGAAGTTCTTTTTTTTATTTAAAAATAAAACATTTGATTTTAATTTATTGAAATGGAGTCCTGAAGTCATATGAAATTTGTCAATTAATATATATAATTTTTCTAATGTCTCTTTTGTATTAGATGATATTAGTAATATGACATCTGCAAATAGCATTACTTTAGAATTGTATTGTTCATAAACATCTATTCCTTTGATTTTTATATTGTTACAAATGGAATCTGCCAATATTTCAATAGCCAGAGCAAATAGAATTGGTGACATGAGACATCCTTGTTTAGTGCCTTTTGTTATATGTATAGATTCAGAGGTAAAAGGACCTAGCTTGACATAAGCTAAATTATTTATATATATATATTCTTTAGCAGATGAGCAAATGGTGCAGGAAATTTAAATAGCATTAGGATTTTGAATAAACAGTCCCAATTTAGGGAATTAAAGGCTTTCTCTATATCTAAGCCAATTATGAGTGTTTATTTTCTTTATTAACATAATCTATAAGAGAAATTATCTTTTTAGTATTGTCATGTGTGTGTCTATGATATATAAATCCAGTTTGATCATTATTTATTGTTTTAGATAGTGGTATTTGTATTCTATTAGTTAATATTGTCATAAATATCTTATTGTCATTATTTAATAATGGTATAGGTCAATATAAGGTACAGAGGTTTTGGGATTTGTTTTCCTTTAGGATTGGTGCGATTAAGGAATATCTCCAAGAGAGTGGTATTAAAGCTTGTGACTGAATTTCTTATAGAGTTTTATGGAAGAGGAAGAGTATCTTTGAAGGAAAACGTGTATATATTTCCATAACTATGCCATCTATACCTGGAGCTTTATTATTTTTACCCTCTTTTATTGTATCTGTAATTTCTTTGTAGGATATGGGTGCTTGTAGATCTAGTTTTAATTTTTCTGGTATTGTTTTAAAGTAGAACATTTTTCATCTAGATTTAATTGATCAATGTGTGTATTTTCTTTTTGGAAATGTTCCATATAGTGGTTTCTATAGGCATCAAGAATGTCACCTATATTTAAGACATTTTCCCTTTCTTTTCATGAAAGATACTTTTAATGTTATTAGCTTTTGATTGTATTTTGATTCTTGTGCATAAATTATGTAGCTATTTGAGAGAAGTGGCCAAGGTATTAATTTTTAGTTTTTCTAAAGCTAAACAAGTTGTATGTGTTAGAATTTCATTGTATTTATTATTTAATAATTTTACTTTTTTTTTCATCTCCAAATAATTTTGATTTTTTTTCAGCTTTTACTGACAAATGTTTGGATTGTAGATGTAATAATTTAGAATCCCATTCTCTGATTTTTTTTTATACTAAATTAGGGTTCTACCATATTTGTAAGCTTTTAATGAGTCCTGTATCATTATTTTATTTATCTCTGTGATGTAATTAATATCTAAGAAGAACTGTAGTTCAGATAATAACCAGGGTTTGAACTCTTTAATTTTAGTTATATAAGCTGGAATTATGGAGCTAAAGATTAATGGTTTGTACCCATTTTGAAGTTTTAGTATCAACGAATTGTGGTCTGAAAAGGAGCGGGGAGTTATTGAAAAAATAATGATTTTAGACTGTAAGTCATGGGCAGCAAATATTTTATCTATTCTAGTTTGGGTACCAATTCTGTGATCTTGATGGGAAAACAACAAAGATTTATATTCTTTAGATTTGAAAGTATCTACAAGATGAAATGATTCTACCCACTTGTTTAAAGCTTTTGATACAGCAGATGTATGCAGTAGTCTTTTATTTGTAGTTTCAGAAATATCAAATATACAGTTAAAAATCTCATCCTAGTATTAAGTTGCCTTTATAATTATTGGAAATAAAATCCAAGTGTTTTTTAACAGTTCCTGTTCCAATGCCTGGGAACCAGTATAGATTGGCTAGGGTCCATATTCTGCTATTATATTTAACTATTACTAATGCCATAAGGCCTTCTTTATACTTCATACTTATAAATGATTTCTGGGTTAATCACACTTGTTTTCCATAAAATTGTTACCGCTTTTGTCTTTGTCTTGTAAGTGGATTGTGCCAATATTATATATTCCTTAGGATTCCGTTTGTAATTGTCATTTGTTTTTAAATGATTTTCTTGAAGGAAGACAGTTTGTGCTTTGTTCAGTTTTAAATATTTCAGTAGATTTGATCTCTTGCTATGATTGTTCAAGCCATTGGCATTTAAAGATAATAAAGTTAAATCCATTTTAGATTATTTAGACTATGTATTTTTGTTTTATTGTGACTATGAAAAATTTTCCTTTGGTAACTCTAAAGTATATGTTTGAGCTTTTAAAGGAAATTATCAGTTTTCTACTTTGAGTTTTTCCCAAGAAAGTAATGTTTTGGTCAGGCATACTAAAATATTTTTGTGAAATAAATTTAAATTAATAAATGTTAAGAAAACTAGAATCCGCACTACCCATGGAATGAAAATCATTCCTAATCTGATGGATAAACCCAAGTCCATCAGATTATCACTCATACCTTGACAATCTAGAACATCTGAATTCCATACATTTAATTATCATATGGAGAATGTTTGTAATAGGAATAAGCAATATTTATATTATTTTGAACAGATAATGTACTACTGTAGATTAGACAGAATTCTAATACAATATAAATGTCTACTTATTGTATAAGCAATTAATATTTACATGAAAGATGACAAGCAATTAAATCATAGTTAAGTAGGATGTATCATATATAAAACCTCAGTAAAAGATTATAGCACACAGTTATTTAACATATTCACCCTTATTAATGAATTATTTCAAAACTTATTAGTTAATATAAATAGATGGTAATATTATTTATAACTAATGTTTATAATACAATGTATTTTACTGGATAGACCAGAAGTTATATTTTATTGTTTGACAACATTTAAGTAATCACTTTGCTTGTTGCTAACTTACTTAAAGCATAAAGTTTGTTTTATGTGAACATTGATAAAAGTTAGTGCATTTTCCATTATTAGTGCATCCCTCTTTCCCCCATTTCCTACACATAAGGATTTTCATATCTGTCATTTCTTATTATGAAATGAGTGAAATTATATGTTAAAAACAGCAAATTCACTTAGTGTGATTAATGATTACAAGTTCCCATTCCATATTCATAAGTTGCCATTTTATGGCATATACTGAATGTTTTTGGATTTAAATGACAACATTCTATTTTGTATAAAAAGCAAAAGTTAAACTGAGTGATTATTTGCAATTTAATACTATTTGTTCAGAATGCAATTGTCACATTCTGTGATATTCCTAGTTCAGGCTTCTATTGTTTCCCTTGAACAACTTTATCAGTTTGATGTTATGTATAACACATTAGTTACCTTGGTAACAGCTTAAGTATTATGTATGGTTATGATGGGTTATAGGTTCATAGGTTCATAGGTTCATACTAGGCTATCTGCCCGAGGGCATTTACAAGCCTAGCCCATAGTTTTATGGCTTACGCCACCCCTTTAGTATGGGGGAACTATACCCATTATTTTGCTGTGCCTCTGTTGAGCAGTGACACTGAGGTAATCCCTGGGGTATATCTGCGATCTCCCATCCATTGGTCAAGATTTCTCTTGAACAAGGCCAGCGAGGTGCTCTGCCTCACATATACCGGGATTTTATTCCACAGCATAGGGAGTCTTTGGGTGATGAATCTATCCCTCCAGCACGTTCTATTAATAGCCGTGTCGAGGTTTAAGTCTCCCGCCCTTGTGGCTCTGACGGATCTAGATTTTTTGAGGTGAAGCATATTCATCAAATCTGGGTTTGACATGGCCTTGTATGTTAGGCAAAGGTCACCTCTGAGCAGCGGTGTGCGACTGAATAGAGCTGGAGTTCTTTCAGTCGGGCAGCATAGGACAGATGTTTGAGACCCTTTATCCTTTTGGTGAGGAACTTTTGTGGCCTCTCCAGCTGCTGCAAGTGTCGGGTCAGATACATTCGAATGGGGCATTGTACTCAATCATTGGTCTGATGAGTGATGAGTATAGGGAGACTATGACCTCCCTTGATCTAGATGAGAATCCCTTCATGATAAGGTGGGCAATGTAGAAGGTCTTCCTAACTACTTTAGCTACATGGGTGTCGAATGACAGACTACTATCAACCTGGGTCCCCAGGTCCCTGATAACTTCTTCTGTGCTCAGTGGATTGCCACCTATTTGGTAGCTAGGGGTAACCTTGTTTTTCGAAGGGTATGACTATGCATTTTTGGCATTTAACTTTAGGCCATGGCTCTGGCACCAGTTATCCGTTTCTGTGAGACCCTTCTGAAGGATATCTGTGTCAGATGTGTTTTCTACTATGGCGCCCAGTTTGCAGTCATCTGCAAACTTTGTCAGCCATACCCTCCTGTGTTTGCTTGTACTTCAGAAAAGTAGATGCCAAACAAGAGTGGGCCCAGGACTGAGCCCTGTGGTACACCACTTGTGACAGGCTTTGAGTCTGACATGGCGCCAGCAACTCTGACCCTGTGGGTTCTGTCACTCAGCCAGTTTGCAACCCATCTTGTGATGTATGGGTTAACATTTAAGCTGATGAGTTTTTCAATGATACCCGAGTGGGGTATTGTATCAAAGGCCTTCGCCAGATCGAGGTAGGCTGTATGGACTGCCTTTCCTCATCAATGGCTTTGGTGACTGTTTCAAAAGTCAACCAAGTTTAGAAGGCATGATCTGCCTTTGACAAAGCCAAACTGGGATGGATCCAAAGTCTGCAAATTCCCTATGTCTTTATTTATGAGGTCAATTATGATCCTCTCCATGGCTTTGCAGATAAGGCTTGTCAAGCTAATGGGCCGGTAATTTCCAGGGTCGGTGGAGGCACCACCTTTGTGAAGTGGGACCACAGTTGCAGTGCGCCACTCCCTGGGTACATATCCAGAGGTAAGACTATGATTAAACAGCTGTCCTAGCTGTGGGTTTAATTCCTCGT
The DNA here is from genome assembly GCF_019279795.1 of Protopterus annectens. Taxonomy (NCBI): domain Eukaryota; kingdom Metazoa; phylum Chordata; order Ceratodontiformes; family Protopteridae; genus Protopterus; species Protopterus annectens. The sequence goes on along the minus strand of NC_056730.1, from coordinate 1,058,460,214 downwards.
TGAGTTCGTGGAGCACACAGCCGGGGACACCATCAGGTCCCATGGATGTTGTGTTATTTGCTTTGGAGAGAGCAGTTCTCACTTGGGCGTTGGAGATGTTTGGGGGGCTGCAATCGCTTGGTATAGATATCTCTCCTTTTGGGGGAGGGGAGAAGTTTGCACTGAACCTGTCAGCCAGTATGTTGGCAATGTCTGTAGGATCAGTAATCTTCACATCATTTTGAACTAGTTCTGAGCATATCTGGGAGTTTCTTCCCAGGTTTCTAACATAGCTAAAGAAGGCCTTATGATTGTCATTTGAGTCTTTAGCTATTTTTCTCTCAAAATTTGCTTTGGATGATTTTATGAGAGCTCTTAGTTTTTTACTTATAGTGATCAAGGGTGTCTTACCTTTTAAGGATTTTGCTCTATCTTGTAGTAGCTTCCTCCTTTTGTTGTAGAGTTTGTTTATGGCTGGGGTCCACCAGACTGGACGCTTGCCTTTGGTACAAAGAGTCTTTGTTTTGCTTGGGATTGCCTTATCCATGCAGTCCTGCAGGTGCTGGTTGAAGGCATTTGTAAGTGATTCAGCGGCTTGAGTACTGTTTTCCGCCTCGGGCCTTAAAGGAGACCACACTAGTCTTTAGAAGTGTGAAGTCGGCTTCGAGAAGTTCTTTACTGTGGTCTTTTTATTTCAGGTGGGGTGGGATGAGGACCTCCAGCGAGATTAGTTTGTGATCTGATCTCACCAGTGAGGGTATACTTCCAGTGTTGAACATTGTGCTCCCATGTTCGTGATGATGAGATCAAGTATGTTTTCTCCTCTTGTGGGATGGTGACTAGTTGTTCCATGGCATTTGAGTTTATGAATTCCAGGAACTTTTGGGCTAGTGTGTTTGGGCTTGAGTAGTGTTCCCAGTCTATATTAGGGTAATTGAAGTCACCTAGTATGATGGTGTTTGGTGATACATTTATTCCCTCTAGTGTTTTCAGGAAGGCCATGTGAGGTTCCTGAGTTTGTGAGGGTGGCCTGTAACATGCTACAATTTGCAGAGCAGTCTTGCCTATGGTTAATTGCACCTGGATGGTCTCCGATGCATCGTGCGTTGCCACCAGTCTTGAGGTGTGGGTGTCTTTGATGAATATGGATACCCTCCTTTCTTGGTATTGTCCGGATTTTGGGGCGGGCATGATAAGAGGTAAAACCTGATAGTGCTGGGGTGCTCTCAGGAGCCTTGAACCAGGTTTCTGTGACTGCACAGACATCGATGTTCTCCATACTGAGAAGGGCCTCGAAAAGTGCATTTTGAGATTTAGACTTCTGGCATTGAGCAGCATTACCCTTAGTTTTTTCCTTTTTGTGTTCTAGGGTGGTAGGTTTAGAATTTGAGCCTTGCCTAAAAAGGCACTATGGGGTGGCAAGAGCCTTTGCCAATATCCGAATCCCAGGGTGACAGGTGCAAGCCGTCCCTTGCGAAGCGTGGCTTGTCCAGCATGTCATCTCAGGCAGACAGACATTGGATCCCCTTTGAATGACACCAGAGTTTAAGCCAATTGTTAAAGCTGATCATTTTATCTCTGTATTGTGGCATCATTCTTGGTGAAGGTAGGATACTGCTCAAGGTCAGGGTCATACCTGCCTGGGCTACATAATCAGAGAGCTCCTCAATGTCTCTTTTCATGTAGTCCAAGGAGTGCGTCTCAGGTCGTTTACACCAGCGTGGACAATGACTGAGTCGTATTTGTACCTGCTGTTGAGAGACCTGAGTGCTTGCGTTATGTGGCAGATTCTAGTGCCCGACAGGCAGCTTACTGTGACCTTCTCCTTACTCAGTCTGGTGAGCGGGACGTCAGTGTGTCTGACTATGGAGTCACCAATGACTAGTGTGTCTGGCATTGTGTTTGGCCTTAAGGGCTGTGACTGTTTGACACTCTGACTGTGAGGTCTATGTGTTGCAGGTGTGTTCTGAGGTGGTGGTTGTTTGGGTGTCTGCTTTGGTGGCCTCTGCTGTTTTGGTAGATTTTTGATCAGAGCCCAGTATGTCTTTGTGTGTTTATGTGTATGATTTGAGGTTGTGATGGTACTATGTGAAACTGGGTCTATAGTGTGTGGTAACCTTCTGCTCCTGAGTGGTCTTGCCAGTCCTATGTTGAGAGAGCTCAGCCTCCAGTTTGGCCGTATAGTTGCATCTCATGCATGTATATGTCTTTTGTGTGAGGAGGAGAGGGTTGTTGTGTACATGAGGCAATTGTAACATTGCCTCAATATTCCCAGGTTCACCAGCTGAGCAGGAGAGGACACTAGCAACTGATCCCTCGACATGCTAGAAGGACTAGACAAAAAAAACTTTAAAAGAGATTCTGGGGGACGTGGGTGACCGATGGGGGTTTGCCTTTTTGGGGTGCTATCTATAAGAGTGCCGTATCAAGGTAATAAGTACTGTAGGAGCAAGTGCTAGGTTTAACAGATAGAGAAAAGTCTACTTGGAGTCAAGTAGAGATGATCTTTTTAGGTATTAGAGAAAGTGCTAGTAACAGGGATGCTTAAAGGTAAGATTGAAAAGAATGCACTCTGCAGTGTGCACTAGAGAAGTTAGATATGAAAGTAGGTAACTTGAGTTTTACCTGTTTAAAAAGTTAAGGTTTATAAAAGTTATAAAACCACAATTCAAGTTAAAGCAATTATATGACTTGTTATGCACATTTACTTATATGAGAAAATCATCATACTCCCCCTTGATGTTCAATATAGTGTATGTCATTTATGACAAGTTAAAACAGTAGTGTTATTTTACACAAGCCCGTGTTATTAAACTGAGTGTCTATTGTCGATTTAATGCTATTTGTTCAGAATATGATTGTTACACTCTGTAACATTTCAAGTTCAGGCTTCTATTGTTTCTCTTGAACAATTTTGTCAGTTTGATGTCATGTATAAAACATCAGTTACCTTGGTAACCACTTAAGTATTATATATGGTCAAGATGGGCTGCAAAAACTACAATTCAAGTTAAAGCAATTGTATGACTTGTTATGCATATTTACTTATATAAGAAAATCATCATGCTTCCCCTTGATGTTCAATGTAGTGTATGTCATTTATGACAAGTTAAGACAATAGTGTTATTATACACAAGCCCATGCTATAAAATCCTGTCTTTAATATCTAAATTCAGCAGACTGCTTCATCTTCTATGACAATTATATACTTTATGTCTAGATTTACTAAAAATCATACATTATGTGTGCGTTTTTTTTTTTTTTTTTTTGGCTGTTGCTTAGTTATTTGAGAGACCACAAGCTGTAATGCTTATTCTTATTATTAGTTCCTTCCAAGCATGTTTATACAGTCCATAGACTTTAAATTATGAGACCCTTCTAGTTTCTTATATGTTATAAGCATATTTCCATACTTTCATACACACATATCAGTACTTCAAGCACGGGCAACAATGCCCATCCAGTTTTGCCAGAATACCATTCACTAGTTCATGCGGTGTGTTTCCAGGCTCTTCTTAAAATATCCAAACCAATATTTGTCCTGTTCCATTTTACCAGCCTGTTCCATGCAATGGCCACTCTGCCAGTGAACCACTCAACACACCTTCCATTCCCACAGATATTTCCACAAAGGAAATCAAATGACTCTCTAGTACTTCCCAGCAACCCCAAACAGCCCTAGAATCAGGTATCCCCATATGCCCAACACGTCTGAGCAAGCTCACCTCCCACACCACTGCAAAGGGTACTGCACATGACCAAGTGCTCTTAGTCTTTCACAATAACTCAGACTTCCACTCTTATGTAAGTCCTTAATGTGTTTAGACCAAAAATACATTTTAAATATAAAATTGCGCTTATTATTTATTTATTTATTTATTTTTATCAAGAATCAACTTAATGAGCTAAACGAAGTGTTAAGAGATCAATATGTGTACATGTTGTTTAAAACAGCCTTTTATTATAAATATATATATTTTTAAAACCAAAAACATTGCCAAGAATCATCTCAGAGGCTCCTTAGAGCCATTAAGCATTATTGTCACTCTGTCTCCATTACCATAGCAACCTGGGAGCATCTGTTTCTATTAGTGTGTCTGTGTACTGCATACCAGAGGCTCATGATGCACCTGAAGCAAAGCTTCACTTCACTGCAACTTCAAGCCTAAATTCCTTCCCTTTCAGCAAGGCAGCAGCCAGGAAAAGAATGGAAAGCAAACACATAAAAAAAATTCCCAACGAGCCACCACAATAAGAGATAACACATTCTTCCAGCCTTCCCACCTCTCACCAAGCAGATGTATAAACAAACTATTCTCTGCCAAAAATATCCCAAATCACGCTTTTATCCACCTCCTTTCCCTGGATCCAGGCTAAAACACCAAATTTCTCTTCCTAATACACAAGTATCAGTAAACTTCAATCACAAGCCACAACCCACAGCTTCCCAGAGACTAAAATGGCAACATACAACAGCTGCCAGACACAGCTGCATCCACACTCACCATGTCAGGCTTAATCAAACAGCACTCAAAGCTGTGATACCTGCCATAATTGATATTAACGAATAATAATGACATTTGTACTAGCTGCTAGACACAGCTGCATCCACACACACCATATCAGGATTCAAACAGCACTCAAAGCTGTGATACCTGCCATAATTGATATTAACTATGTTTAGACAGAATAATAATGACATTTGTACTAGCTGCCAGACATGACTGCATCCACGTGCACCATATCAGGATTGATCAAAGGAGGGGGAGTATCCATATTTATCAAAGATACCCACACCTTCAAGTTAGTGGCACTGCACGAAGCATCGGAGACCATCTGTGTGCAACTAACAGTGGGAAAACCTGCATTTCAGTTTGTAGCCTGCTACAGACCACCCTCCCAAACACAGGAACCTCACTCGGCTTTCCTGAGAACATTGGAGAATATGAAGGTCTCTCCAAACACTATTATATTGGGTGACTTCAACTACCCAAACATCGATTGGGAAAACTACTCAAGCCCAAACACCCTCACCCAACGGTTCCTAGAATTTATAAACTCAAATGCTATGGAACAACTGGTCACCACTCCCACAAGAGGGGAAAACATATTGGATCTGGTCATCACCAACATGGGGTCTCTATGTTCCACACTAGAGGTATACCCCTCAGACCATGAACAAATCTCACTGGACATCCATATTCCATCCCCACCCCTAGCCAAGGAAACCACTGTGAAGAACTTCTCAAAAGCAAACTTCACACTTCTCAAAACTGAGGTGGAATCCTTCAAAGCCCCCGGGCCAGTGGAAAATATGGCCCAAAATGCAGAATCCTTTACAAAAGCATTCTATGGACACCTACAGGAATGCATTGAGCATGCTATTCCAAATAAAACCAAGACTCACGCCTCCAAAGGCAGGAGACCTGTCTGGTGGACCCCGGCCATAAATAAGCTATACAACAGAAGGAAAAAGCTACTACATGACAGAGCAAAATCCCAAAAAGGGAAGGCGTCACTGATCAGTACTAGCAAGAAACTACGATCCCTCATAAAATCATCTAAGGCCAGCTTCAAAAGAAAAATTGCACAAGACACTAAAGATAATCACAATGCCTTCTTTAGTTATGTCAGAAACCTGGGAGACTACTCCCAGATATGCTCCGAGTTAGTGAAAAATGACAAAAAATACACTGAACCCACAGACATTGCCAACATCATGGCAGAAAGGTTCAGTGCAAACTTCTCTCCCCTCCCCCCAAAAGAGCAAATGTCTATCCCAACAGAGTGTAACCTTCCTGAGATCACAGATGCACAGGTGAGAGCTGCCCTCTCCAAAGCAAAAAACACAGTATCAATGGGACCAGACGGTGTCCCGGGCTGCATCTTACATGAGCTCCAAGAAGAACTAAACCCTCATATAAAGTCACTGTTCAATCTCAGCCTTACTACAGGATATGTACCCAAGGAATGGTGTACAGCAACAGTGGTCCCACTCCACAAAGGTGGTGCCACAAAAGACCCCAGAAACTATCACCCTATATGCCTGACTAGCCTGGTCTGCAAAACTATAGAGCGTATCATCATGGAAATTGTAAACAAAGACATTGGGAACCTCCAGACACTGGATCCTATCCAATTCGGCTTCGTTAAGGGGAGATCTTGCCTCTTGAACCTGGTCGACTTCTTTGAAACAGTTACCAAAGCCATAGATGAAGGGAAGGTAGTCCACACAGCCTACCTGGACCTCGCAAAAGCCTTCGACACAATACCCCACTCGGGCATCATAAATAAGCTCACCAGCTTAAATATCAACCCCTATGTCACAAGATGAGTTGCAAACTGGCTCAGGGATAGAACCCACATGGTCAGAATAGCAGGTGCCATGTCAGACTCTAAACCAGTTACAAGTGGTGTCCCACAAGGCTCAGTCCTGGGACCTCTCTTGTTCCAAATGAAAGTTCTTCTTTCAAGTCTAAAAATTCAGGAATCCAGGTTGTTAAGAATGAAATGTCTTCTCTTTTAATGTTTTCAGGCAGACCAAATATCCTTATGTTGTTTCTCCTTTCCCTGTTTTCTAAGTCACCTATTTTGTTAAGCAGCCATGTATTCTTTTTAAGCAGAAATTCTTTTTGGAATTCTTCCTCTTTGAGTGTCCCTTCCATATCATTTAGAGAAGTCTCTATATTTGTTATTTTTGTATGGTGTTGCTGTAATAGTTCCTTAAGAGTATCAGTCTGTTTTTGAGAATTTAATTTGAGTTTTTCTAAGTCATTTTAAAGCCATCCATCTTCAAAGATAGTTCCTGTAAGGTAGATATCATCAATTGCAGTTCTTTTTTCAAAGCAGCATCTGGATGAGAATTCCTTGAGTTGTTCATATTCAGTGACTCATATATCTCCAAGTTACTTGGCAAGAAAATTTTTGTATATCTCCACCAAAATTGATATTTATGTAGTTTAGCAGTTTATCTATAAATTTCTGATGTTATAAACTTGAAAATAATAAATTTTTCCTATATTATTATACTAGTTTATGGAGCTCTCAAAATTCATTGCTCTCAGTTGGCCATCTAGGGTCTGCCCCCTCCTGGTAATTTTTTTAACAATCTGAAGCAATTATTGCTCCTGAACATATGTTGTGAATAATTTCCTTACTAATGTTGTTGAATCAATATTATTCCAGTCTGTTTCTGGTAAATTTACGTCCCCAGCCATTATTATTTTTCTTCCCTCCTGTGTTTCATGCAAGAATTACACAATCTGTAGTATTGGTGTTATCACTGAACATGTAGTAATTATGAGTCTCATAAGTATCTTTAATCCCTATCATAACACCTCCACCTGATTTTTTGTTAGAATATTACAGTAAAAACATTTATACCCTGACAGAACTAGCTTCCAGTCATTGTCCTTTAACCATATTTCATAAACAATAACAACATAAATCTTGTGGAAATGTTGCAAATTTTCCAATAAAAAACTTTATTATTTATGCTGCTGGCATTACCAACCATCAGAGCTGCGTCAAATGTTTGCTATCTGTGAAATGTTAAACTTTTGACCTGGCAAAATTCTGCCTTGTGTTTGTCAAATACTGTAATATATCTGCTGTAAAATTCTCTTCCCTGATCTTGATAAGTGCACACCACCCTGTCGGAACATGTGTGCCAAATTTTAGGCTTAGATGCTCTACACATTTCCAATTTTCGAATTTAGAACATTTTTTTTTCATGTGGGTATTTACCTAAAAATCTTTTCATTCATGGTGACATGACTCTCCTTAATACATGTGTTTAGTGAAAAATACCTCCTAACCTTGTGCAAGCTATGCTGTTTTAGATGGCTGGAACTTCTGGGTCTATATCAGAATATCGACATTTCAAAATGTTGAAGTGCATTTATTTGACATGAAAATGTCGAATGCTGAGTTTATTCAATGGCGAATGCACCGATTTCTTTCCAAGGGAAATAAATCGGAAGGCCAACAGACGACACAACAAAACAATTAACATATTTAAGTGGGGGGCTTCACCCCCCACCCACCCCCCACCACGAGGGGCTGTGCCCACGACACCCCCAACTAAATATTCTAACTCCAAGACCCCACTACAGTTAGGGAAAGGGCAGGTGTGACAGAATAGCCAACCGTTTTCTTTCTCTTGGAAAGAAATCAATGTTTTGGCTATTCGACAAACTCAGCATTCAACATTTTCATGTTGAATAAAGGTGCGTCGACATTTTTAAATGTTGATAATCTGATATAGACCCAAAGTTCCCTACTAACATCCAGAGAGTCATTGCAGATGATTTCATTTGTACCAACATGAATAAAAGCAGATCCATACTTCCTTACATTAAGGCATTCTACGGCCTGCCTCACATCCTCTGTTTTTACTCTAGGCAAGCATAGCACTATTTGATTTCATTATCTTCTCTGCCAATATAAGCATCAGTTCCTCTAATAACTGAAACTGCAATTAGAAGAATATATTTTCTGATTAGATCTGAAGAATCTTCAACTTTTAATGGAATAATATTTGCTCTATCACTTGTTACAAAGGAATGATCTGCGTCACCAGTAGTCTTACTAATCCCTCTGTTTTCATTGTTTATTACATTTGCAAGCATATAATTTTCATCCAGCTAGGTTGTTCATCCACAGCTTGAGCCATGTTGTTAGTGTATGTCTTTCTCTTCTTTTTTATTACAGTAATGTTCTTTTTCTTGTTTGTTAGTTGTGAACTTCTTCCTTCCTTTCTTTCTTTCCTTCTATATGCTCTGAATCCTCAGATTTCTGAATACTTACATCCAGAATTCCATAGTTGTCAGGGCCACTTGTTTCAAGGGGGTTGAGTGATCTTTACAATAAGACACATCCTTTCCTAAATGTGTTCTATTTGCTCTTTGCCTAACACTATTTATCTCATCAATCCAATTATTAACATATGTAACAACAGCTTTTCAAGCCACGCCTATTGCACAAGTGCAATCGTCATTAGTTAAGACCAGATTTACTACTAATAATGGTAAGCAAATCATTTATTACACTGTACAAGATATGTGTGCTATCAATGATTTGCTAAAGCACACATATCTTGTACAGTGTAATAAACGTTCTGTATATTTAAAGGCAACACCTGATAACACTAGTAACCTGTGCTCCTTATGTCAAAAGCTGGATGATTTGCTTACCATTATTAGGGCCAAATATAAGGACACATTTTAAATATTGCTGTTATAAACTTAGAAAGCTGCTAGAATAACAGAATTTGTGTTAGCATGCATTTTCTGAAGTACACAAAGTCTGAAACTCAAAGGAATGTCATTATTTAGTGACTTTAATCCTCAGATCATACTAGTGATTAGTCAGAAATCCACAAAATGTATCGGGAACAGGCCAAAATTAAGAGGCAAAAAGCCGGACATTCTGTGAAAATCTGGACAGTTGAGAGGTATGGGCCAACAGCACAGTAATTCACAAGCCAATGCAGGATTGTTTAGATAATTTCTAGTCTTAAAGAAAGTGCATTATACTGCCCTGCTGCAGAAAATCAGCCATAATATACATGTATACAGGCAATGTGTAGTGCTGCCATGATGTAAAAATTTAGCATTAATTCACATTTATATGGATACCTGTTGTACAAATTCAGCATTAACATACATTTCTAGTGCATGCACAGTGCAGCCTTGTTGTAGAAACCAGCATTTCTTTACATTTCTGCAGGTTTGTATTGTGCTGCCCTGCTAAACAGATCGAGCATTAATATGCATCTATATGCCATACACAGTGCTGCCCTACTATATAAATCTAGCACTAATTTATATTTATACAGGTGTATACAGTGCTTCCCAGCTGTGCACACTCAGCATTAATTATAACCCTCATGCTCTTGAGATTTATTGTCGTAATTGGACCACCCAGACTGCACTGTTTAGTACCAAGACTGTATCTAGGATTAGGTAAAGGTGGCAACACAAGCTATCAGGAACACAACTGGCCTGTGCTGATGCTGTGGGACTGTAGCAATGGCATTTCTTTACAAAGCCATGAAGATATCTCAGTTTCATAAAGGAATCTCAATGTTGCATGTGTGGTCCTGTCTGAAGTGCTGAGTTTTCAGTGTGCATGGTGATTTCTGTAGTAAGCTGCTTATAACATTTGAAGTAAGCAGTTTGCTACAGTTTTAGTGCAGAGCTATTATCTGTAATAGTAGCTATAATCTAGTCACTCCCTCTTCTCTAACATTCCATGGTCTATGATGGCCTAAGCATTCCCTTCTGTTCAAGACTACCATCATTTGATTTGGATGCTTCCATCCCAAAACCCACTAAACTACTTTCCTAGAGTCCTGACCTTCTAGTCCCCTTCCCAGGGTCTGCTTATTTGAAAAAGTAGCTGAAGTCATCTATCCCAACTAGATAATGTAAATGTATTTATTGTTTATTAATTATTGACATGTGTTTATTAGGCAAGTAAAATGCCTCACAGCAAGAGGTTCTCCGGTTCGATCCTGGGGTGCCTTCTGCGTGGAGTCTGCATGTCCTCCCTGTGGTCACATGGGTTTCCTCTGGGTGCTTTTTCCTCATCCCAAAGACATGCTGTAGGTGGATTGTACATTCTAAATTGGCCCTAGGCATGAGTGCATGTGTCTGTGTGCCTTCTGTGGAAGGTTGGGTGCTGGGCTGGCAACTCAATACCATAAAACTCCACTGCCAATCATGAGTAGACAGGTGGTCCACTGTGATGACCCCCTAACGAAAAGCTGAAAGAAGAGGTTTACTGGGGAAGTCTGACTGCATAATAAATACCCATTTTGAGTTAAGGCCTGAGGAGAAAAGCTCCAGAGAGTTAAATAACATAAAATAAAACAGTAGTATAGATATACTTAAAAAGCATATATACATACAATTTGACAGTGGAATACATTGAATGCAATAAAGCATGAGAAGACGCCAGTGACATAATAATAAAAGACAAAAAAATACAAGCACTGGTGTGTGATTGCTGGGCTGGATTCACGAAGGCTTGCATGGAGTCTTAGAGTAGAGTAAGACTCCATGCCGCCAACATGTCCGCCAAGCGATCCAGGAACAGCTGGTAGGGGCATGCAACTGAGTGCTCCAAACTAGTCCTACACGGACAGGGCTGGGATATGCAAATTACCTCAATTGCAGGTGAAAGCTATGCAAGTGAGGTAAATTTGCGATCCAGGAAACCCAAACCTGTCCGAGTAGGAGTAGTGTTATTTGCAGAAATGTACTCAGTTGATAACTGAGTACGGTTCTGCAAATAGCAAAACGGAGCCATGTCAGCTGGAAAAAAAAGCATGCATTTACAGGAGTAAGCATGCCAATGGCCAAAAATACGGCCATTGGCAATGGGAAGTGATGCAAATTAAAAATAAAATAACTTTTTTTTATCCCGATCTCCGGGGTTTAACTGTAGCACAGCGCCACACAAACACACTGCACCCTAAAAAGCAGAAAATTAATAATTAAGGTCCACAAATGTGGATTTTATAGCTAAAATAAATTTACAATGCAAGGGAATGGCAGGCTGAAGACAACATGGCCACCGAATAGAGGTTGCTAAGGGGGGAATCTCAGTCTAAGAGATGTAACTAAGCATTAGTAGGCAATCCTATGCAAATGAGAGTTAGGATAGTGAATCACAAGTTTACATAGCAAATGAGCACAGTCAGTGGAGTGTAGGAGTAGGATAAGGGGAGTAACAGAGTAGAAGATAGGTGACATCACGAGGGGGGTATGTATGAAAGGAGTGAAGCTCATTGGAGCAGAGTGTCATGTGTCAGCTTACATTTACATAATAGTGAAAGAGGTGTGTCAACAGGTAGGCCAGGTAAAGTCAAGAAATCGAAGGTGTATGCCGTGGATAAGACCAAAGTTTCTTGCTGAGCATGGATGCGCACATGTGCATACCAGTAAACCTGAGTAAGACAGTTTGCGCGCGTGTAAGCGTGTGTGCGCACGTGTAGGCTTGAGTAAGCATATGTAAGGCTGTGTAAACAGTTGTAAGCACGTTTGCACTGGTGTGCGTGCATTTTAAGAAGAATAAGCAAGCTTTAGTCCATGTAAGCATGTGTGCACCCATGTTAGCTGCTGTGCGCGTGTTTGCGCTTGTGTGCGTGGTGCTCCCCCCCAAGGAAACAATAAGAAAAAGGAAGCACACCAAATAGTGGAAGTTACCAGGGAGTACTAGCAAAGCTAGCAGTTGATAACAATCAGAATCAGGCAATTACCCAGGCAGAACACTAGCCCAGTCCAGCCCAGCACTTAAAACTCTGCAAATAACAGTCCATTATGTTTCTCTCAAGAGACACTGCAACACTGCAGTAAGCTAATAGAAGTGAAAACTGAAAAGGCTTCACTGAGGCAAAAAATGTTAGGGGCTGCCATTGCTGTTATAAGGTGACATATGCAACATGTTGAGGGTGGTGATAATGCAAATGCTGCTGGACAACCCACAGTGAGGAAACAGAGAAGAGTGTACAGGCCCAGGGTTACCTACCAAGGGCTACACGAGCTGGAGATAGTGGAGCACTATAGAGTGGGCAGAGACCTCTTGCAGCAAATTGTTGAGCTGTACAGGCCATGCCTCACACACAGAACCAACAGAGGGGAACCCATCCCAGTGGAAACTAAAGTATATTTTGGCCTAACAATATTAGCAACAGGTACCTTCCAGAGACCAACTGGTGATATGATGGGGATATCACAGGCATCAGCATCCAGGGTACTGCACCAGTTCCTGGATGCCATGTCAGCACATGTCGGTGATCATATATATTTCCCCAATTCCCATGAGGTATTGGCCAGCAATATGAGTCTCTTCCAGCAAATAATGGAATACCCTGAGGTAGTGGGTGCAATAGACTGCACGCACATAGGCATCAAAGCACCAGCCAGTGAGCGGGGTAGGGTCTACTTCAACCGCAAGGGCTTCCCCTCCATCAACTGCCAGGTCATGTGTGATGCCCAGGGCATAATACTGAATGTGTGTGCTGGCTGCCGTGGAAGCTACCATGATTCCCATATCTGGCATCTGACACAGCTGTACCAGACATTTGCCAATGGGGACATCCCACATGATCACCTAGTGGGGGATGCTGGCTATGCACTGGAGCCGTGGCTGATGACACCCTTCAGAAACACACACACACCTGAACAGGAACGCCATAATGAGGCACACGCACAAACACAAAATGTAATTGAGCGTGTGTTTGGGCTGCTCAAGTCATGGTTCCGGTGCCTGGACACATCTGGTGGAGCCTTGCAGTACTCACCAACTACATGTATCCAAATTGTCATGGTATGTGCTATGCTACATAATATGATGCTGCGAAAAGAGCTGCAGCAGGACCAGCATAGGCCTGGGCCAAACAGCCCCCCACCATTGCCAAGGCCATCACAAGCAGAGCGTGACTCGGAGGAGGAACAGCCTGAGCCTGTCCCAGTAGGCAAAAGGAGGTGTGCCCAGTATGCTTTGGCCTTGGCAAAGAGGCAACGCATAGCACATAGACTGGCTCAGTAGAAACTCTGGAAATGATACCTCTCTCTGATCTGAAAATATAGCAAAAGGGATGCCTACATTGACACTACCTGCTTTCAAACATGTATAGGGAGTGTAGTATGTGCATCCAACATAGGCAGCCCTGCATCAACATCTGAGGCATGATTGCCATGTGTTAAGCAATATAAAGCAGTGCTAAACAGCATTTGCCATCATGAAGTCAATGTAAACAAAATTGCACACACCAACTACTACAAATGTGGTCAATGTAGAGTAATATTGGCCAATGTCCAGCAATGCTGGTTAATATTGAGCAATGTTGGACAAGCTGGGTCTAGATAGGGCATAGCTGAACAAAAGCCAACATGATCATATTTGCTCTACTGGCTCCTAAGCAGTCTGGTCTGCTCAGTATGAAAATATAAGTGGCAATGGGCCTCAAACCCTGGATACTGTGCACTATAGTCATAGTACTGAACCACTTAGCCATGACAGTAGTGCAGTGATTAACCTGTATGAAGAAATGTTGATAAGTCTATTCAAAGTATTTCCGGAGCCCACTGCAGAGCACAGCATAATCCCTGTCGGAGTTATGACACAAAAAGGTGAGTCCTGCGGTAAGAATAGAATCTGACTTTCAACACACACAGAACAAATGTTAATACTGGACATGTAGACATGCATCAACAAATGTAGTGGACCTCAGACAGCAACATACTGAAAGGTCACACTGGGCATGTTCACACACTTGAATACATGAGACAAATGTCAGGCAACAGAACACTGGCAGTCTAGCGAACTGGGCATGCTCACACACTTAGGCCATGTTGGAGTACAGCATTGGGCCACACACTAGCAGGCAGTTGCATGTGTTGACCTTAGGAACCTCTCACTACACAGCTTGGTCTGCCATGTGCACACACTTATATGACAACAGACATGTATATAATATAAGTGGAATTACCCTGCCATAAGCAAAATATGTTCTGCAGATGATACCTAAGCGGTTCATATAAAGTGTGTGAAATAAAGATGATAAAAACCTGCAAACAGTATCAGCAATAAACATTGGGCATCATGAAAATTATCATAGGTTCAGAGGGTTGATACTAGACTATCTGCCCCTAGGGCGTATGTACCCAAGCTTTATAGCCAGTGTGTGTTTGGCTTCTGCAACCCAGTCAAATCAGAACACTGTGCCTGTGAATGGTAGGTCACACAAGATAGCCCTTTTTACATTCCAGTGTATTGTGCCTATGTCTAGCAGGGACCCAGAAGATATCCCATGAGTAAGCATGTCGATCACCCATCCACTTGTCAAGATGTCTACCTGTAGTTGGTCAGTGGGTGGCTCTGCCTATCACAAAACCGGGACTACACTCGGAGATTAGTGGAGGCTTTCTGATAATAATCTGTCCCCAGCCAGCATGTCATTTTAACATCAGTGCTGAGGTGCCTTATGTCCCTGGAGTGAAAGTAGCCCAGCACCAAAGGGAGTCCCGGATATCCTGTGGTGGAGCATGTCCAGTAAGTCTGGGTCAGATATTGCCTTCAACTACTGGGCACTAACAACACATCCATGTAGGTAGTAAGTGACTGAGGTAGAGCTTAGCAGGTTACTGTATCAGAGACTGTGCAGGACATCTGTGTGAGTCCCTACATCTGCTTTCGATGGAATAACATTTTATAGGCCAATTTACAGTTTGCTGCAGGTGTCTGGGTGGAAGGTACATCCCAAATAGAGAGCATAAGTAACCAAGCATGGTCGCATTGAGGAGTATAGGGGCACAATGACCACTGCATTATTGATCAACTTATGTGAAACCATGTGGGATGTAATGGTGGGCTATGTAGGTATACTGTCCTAACTCCCGCACCTATGGCAATAGGATTGTCAAAGGCTGAGGTACAGAACAGATACGTGTCCCCCAAACCCGTAACAACTACTACTGTATGTAATGGATTACTGACCTATGTGGTGGTAATGTGTGGGAAAAACTGGGATTGCTGTGTTCCCCAAACCCCTTATAACGCAATTCCTTCCCAATTATATGAAACAACATGTTTAAAATTGGCCCCCCATTCAAAATTTCCAATTAATTTTTTAAAAAAGGAAACAAAAATTTAAAAAAAGAAAAATATCCTAAACATTTTGTATGAAAAATATCAATTGTCAAGGGTATCTGTTTTGGGCTGAACCCGGGGAATGGTTTGGCTTTCAATGTAAACAAAATTTTCCTGAAATGTCCAAGTAGTTTTTAATTGTTAAAGGCCTTTCTTTCCAAGGGGGAAAAAAATCGGAAAAGACACCCAAACCCTTCAATTAGCTTTAACATGGGGCTTCCACAAACTATCTAACAAACCAGTTGAAAAGGGAGGTTGAAAATAGCCCCCTTTTCCTAAAATCAATGTTTGGTATTCTTGATTCCCAAATTTTTTGTTTAAAAAGGGGGACATTTAAATTTGGGTTTTGATATTGCCAAAGCCCACAACATCCAGGAGTAATTTCGATGACTTTGGAAACTGAAAAAAGCAGGGCCCTCTTTTAATTAGATTTTCCCTGTACATTTTGGTTACCTTGCGCATGCAATAATTTTATTTCCCTTTGCCAAAAAAGCATGGGTTTTAACTGAAACTGAAATTTGAAGAAATATGGGTAATTGGAAATTTTCTTTTAAATATATTGGGTTTTAATTGTTCAAGGGATCAACAGTAGTCCCCAAACCTCTTCATTTTATTAATTTGCAACATTAATTTATGCTGGTTGTTCATCCACAGGGAGCATGTTTAGATGTCTTTTTCCCCTTCAGAAGTTTTTCCAAACTTTCCCTTAGTTCTTCCATATGCCTTGCCCCATTTACTCTGAAAATGCCTTCTTCCCGTGAAGGTATTTTACAAAAATTTTATTTCCCGAACGGTTTCAATAAGAGCCTTTTGTCATGTTCTTTTTTTTACAGACATTTCATTCTTTCTGTAGTGTGCTTCCCTTCCCTTTTTTTTTTCCTCTTTGTCTGAATTCAGATTTCTGGTACCTTTCATCCAGGTTGTTGTTTGAATTGTTTTTAAATTAGGACTTTGGACAACCTTCCCAAATGTGTCTATTTTTTTTGTAAAATTTAACCCCTTCCCAAAAAATTCCAAAAACTTTGTTAGGGCCCCGTGTTTAGTTTCCAGTTCTATATAAAGGAACAAATCATCCAGCTTTTTAGAAAGGCAGTTAGCTTATGGGTATTGCCTTTTCAGATTATTGCGGGGGAATTGTTGCTTTGCAAATCCTGATAACCTTATTTAAGGAACTAATTGTGAATTTAAAAAATTCTAAAGAAAAACATCAGACCCGGTTTCAAGACTTTTTCCCTTTGGGGAGGACACAACTGTTTACGATATTTAGAAGGGAAAGTTGTGCGTACCCTTAAAAGGGACACAAGTTTAACCTTTTGTCAGCAAAAATGCTGTCATTTCAGTTGTTTCAGTAATGCTCAATAAATCACATACCAAGGCTGGGTTGTTAAGATAAGGTCTGGATTATCCCTTCTGCAGTCTGTGTGAATTTAGAGCTAACAAAGCCCCATGGGATAGTTAGACTGTGCCTGCCTAAACCCTATCACTTTCTAACAAAAAAGAGAAAATTAAAGGTAAAACAAAAACTAAAAATCAAAGTAAATCTTCTTGTCTATGAGCTATACCTTCCTTCCTACAAACAGCAAAAAACAGTGTGTAAAATTAAAATATAAATTCAAATAAAAACTTCTCTTACCAAGCTACAGCCATACCTCTCAACCTCTTGGTACAAAAAATCTGGACAAAGCATGAGATAGTGTGGCCAAATATAAGGACACATTTTAAATATTGCTGTTATAAACTTAGAAAGCTGCTAGAATAACAGAATTTGTGTTAGCATGCATTTTCTGAAGTACACAAAGTCTGAAACTCAAAGGAATGTCATTATTTAGTGACTTTAATCCTCAGATCATACTAGTGATTAGTCAGAAATCCACAAAATGTATCGGGAACAGGCCAAAATGAAGAGGCAAAAAGCCGGACATTCTGTGAAAATCTGGACAGTTGAGAGGTATGGGCCAACAGCACAGTAACTCATAAGCCAATGCAGGATTGTTTAGATAATTTCTAGTCTTAAAGAAACTGCATTATGCTGCCCTGCTGCAGAAAATCAGCCATAATATACATGTATACAGGCAATGTGTAGTGCTGCCATGATGTAAAAATTTAGCATTAATTCACATTTATATGGATACCTGTTGTACAAATTCAGCATTAACAAACATTTCTAGTGCATACACAGTGCAGCCTTGTTGTAGAAACCAGCATTTCTTTACATTTCTGCAGGTTTGTATTGTGCTGCCCTGCTAAACAGATCGAGCATTAATATGCATTTATATGCCATACACAGTGCTGCCCTACTATATAAATCTAGCACTAATTTATATTTATACAGGTAATAAACGTAAAGTAACCAAACCAGCGGATTAACGCACTCGTGCCACGAAAAAATAGTATAAATCAAGTATAAAAAGTCAGGCACTGGTGCGAAAAGTGGTTCAATACAAGCAATAGAAGCAAATCCAACTGCAGTTAATGTCCGATAGTTCAATTAAATTCAACTCAAGCCCAAATAAATCCAAGTAGTTTTATTATAGTCAGACGAACAGAGTAGGACAAGATAAGCGCTTTCACTAAAGTTTAGCTTCCTCAGATCTTTACATCATCTAGTGTAGATCCGTCCCTTATATAATACAGTCATTAATTACCAATTAAACTAATTAAGCAATTATATGAGAGAGGAAGAATAATACATTAAAAAACATTTAAAAACATTTAAAATTGGTATATCCAAACAGTATGTCATACAAGACCATCATTGTCCAAAGTTAGAACACAATAACTGTTTCATATATCATAAAAATCTAATTTCTAGAAACAAGAGGTGTCTTTGTATATGGTAAAAGCGTATAATTGTAACAGTATTGCATTCATTCATGGCTAAAATGTACATATTTTGTTTAGACTAAGAAATATTAAAAAGCTTCAAAGAAGAATTTCACTGTACTAAATGTCATCATTGATTGCTAACTATAGGACTCTTATATAAGCATTATTTCCTGGTGAAAAATGGTCACATACTTCATTATATTATGTTAATGGGTTGCCAGTTTCAACTCCTAAAATTAATGTTAAAATGTGTATACCATACAGTCTATATAATGTAATATTGAAATCTGTATTATAAATATAAATGTAAATATGAAGAAAAGACGTAAATGTATGTAAAATAAGTGTATGAATAGTGTATGTTAAATGTTTATTATGTGAATAAATAAATAAATAAATAATAATTAATGAATATATAAATATATATAAAACTGATACACAAATGCATCTGTGTGTATATTGTATAAGTATGTGGAGATGAGTAAATGGATAAATGGGATATGACATAGATATTAATATTGATTGTGTGTAACTTAAATATGAATGAATGGATAAATATATATATATATTACAAATAAATATAAATATATGAATATATGAAAATGTATAAAATCATGTAAAGATTGTGTACTAAGGTGAGGTCCATCAATGAATGAATGAGACAAATAGGACCAACATAGGCATATATATATGATAAAATAAGTGGACATGGTATGTGATGGACTGTGGGCTGGGTGTCAGTAGTGTTGAAGAAATAGATGGTATATTATTTAATATGTCTTCTTTGTCTCAAGTATGGTTTAATCGAGGCCCTCTCGTTTAAACCATGTCCCCTGTCTGCCCTTAATAAAATTATCCAACCACTTTCCTTATTCTCAGTATGGTATCTTATGTTTCCTCCCCTTGGATATTTATACAGGTGTATACAGTGCTTCCCAGCTGTGCACACTCAGCATTAATTATAACCCTCATGCACTTGAGATTTATTGTCGTAATTGGACCACCCAGACTGCACTGTTTAGTACCAAGACTGTAGCTAGGATTAGGTAAAGGTGGCAACACAAGCTATCAGGAACACAACTGGCCTGTGCTGATGCTCTGGGACTGTAGCAATGGCATTTATTTACAAAGCCATGAGGGTATCTCAGTTTCATAAAGGAATCTCAATGTTGCATGTGTGGTCCTGTCTGAAGTGCTGAGTTTTCAGTGTGCATGGTGATTTC
This sequence comes from Protopterus annectens, assembly GCF_019279795.1. NCBI lineage: Eukaryota > Metazoa > Chordata > Ceratodontiformes > Protopteridae > Protopterus > Protopterus annectens. Next base: position 1,058,440,526 of record NC_056730.1, on the reverse strand, counting down.
TGTAGTAAGCTGCTTATAAGATTTGAAGTAAGCAGTTTGCTACAGTTTTAGTGCAGAGCTATTATCTGTAATAGTAGCTATAATCTAGTCACTCCCTCTTCTCTAACATTCCATGGTCTATGATGGCCTAAGCATTCCCTTCTGTTCAAGACTACCATCATCTGATTTGGATGCTTCCATCCCAAAACCCACTAAACTACTTTCCTCCAGTCCTGACCTTCTAGTCCCCTTCCCAGGGTCTGCTTATTTGAAAAAGTAGCTGAAGTCATCTATCCCAACTAGATAATGTAAATGTATTTATTGTTTATTAATTATTGACATGTGTTTATTAGGGAAGTAAAATGCCTCACAGCAAGAGGTTCTCCGGTTCGATCCTGGGGTGCCTTCTGCGTGGAGTCTGCATGTACTCCCTGTGGTCACGTGGGTTTCCTCTGGGTGCTCCGGTTTCCTCCCACAACCCAAAGACATGCTGTAGGCGGATTGTACATTCTAAATTGGCCCTAGGCATGAGTGCATGTGTCTGTGTGCCTTCTGTGGAAGGTTGGGTGCTGGGCTGGCAACTCAATACCATAAAACTCCACTGCCAATCATGAGTAGACAGGTGGTCCACTGTGATGACCCCTAACCGGGAAAAGCTGAAAGAAGAGGTTTACTGGGGAAGTCTGACTGCATAATAAATACCCATTTTGAGTTAAGGCCTGAGGAGAAAAGCTCCAGAGAGTTAAATAACATAAAATAAAACAGTAGTATAGATATACTTAAAAAGCATATATACATACAATTTGACAGTGGAATACATTGAATGCAATAAAGCATGAGAAGACGCCAGTGACATAATAATAAAAGACAAAAAAATACAAGCACTGGTGTGTGATTGCTGGGCTGGATTCACGAAGGCTTGCATGGAGTCTTAGAGTAGAGTAAGACTCGATGCCGCCAACATGTCCGCCGAGCGATCCAGGAACAGCCGGTAGAGGCGTGCAACTGAGCGCTCCAAACTAGTCCTACACGGACAGAGCTGGGATATGCAAATTACCTCAATTGCAGGTGAAAGCTATGCAAGTGAGGTAAATTTGCGATCCAGGAAACCCAAACCTGTCCGAGTAAGAGTAGTGTTATTTGCAGAAATGTACTCAGTTGATAACTGAGTACGGTTCTGCAAATAGCAAAACGGAGCCATGTCAGCTGGAAAAAAAAGCATGCATTTACAGGAGTAAGCATTCCAATGGCCAAAAATACGGCCATTGGCAATGGGAAGTGATGCAAATTAAAAATAAAATAACTTTTTTTTATCCCGATCTCCGGGGTTTAACCATAGCACAGCGCCACACAAACACACTGCACCCTAAAAAGCAGAAAATTAATAATTAAGGTCCACAAATGTGGATTTTATAGCTAAAATAAATTTACAATGCAAGGGAATGGCAGGCTGAAGACAACATGGCCACCGAATAGAGGTTGCTAAGGGGGGAATCTCAGTCTAAGAGATGTAACTAAGCATTAGTAGGTAATCCTATGCAAATGAGAGTTAGAATAGTGAATCACAAGTTTACATAGCAAATGAGCACAGTCAGTGGAGTGTAGGAGTAGGATAAGGGGAGTAACAGAGTAGAAGATAGGTGACATCACGAGGGGGGTATGTATGAAAGGAGTGAAGCTCATTGGAGCAGAGTGTCATGTGTCAGCTTACATTTACATAATAGTGAAAGAGGTGTGTCAACAGGTAGGCCAGGTAAAGTCAAGAAATCGAAGGTGTATGCCATGGATAAGACCAAAGTTTCTTGCTGAGCATGGATGTGCACGTGTGCACGCCAGTAAACCTGAGTAAGACAGTTTGCATGCGTGTAAGCGTGTGTGCGCACGTGTAGGCTTGAGTAAGCATATGTAAGGCTGTGTAAACAGTTGCAAGCAGGTTTGCACTGGTGTGCGTGCATTTTAAGAAGAATAAGCAAGCTTTAGTCCATGTAAGCATGTGTGCGCCCATGTTAGCTGCTGTGCGCGTGTTTGCGCTTGTGTGCGTGGTGCTCCCCCCCAAGGAAACAATAAGAAAAAGGAAGCACACCAAATAGTGGAAGTTACCAGGGAGTACTAGCAAAGCTAGCAGTTGAAAACAATCAGAATCAGGCAATTACCCAGGCAGAACACTAGCCCATCCCAGCCCAGCACTTAAAACTCTGCAAACAACAGTCCATTATGTTTCTCTCAAGAGACACTGCAACACTGCAGTAAGCTAATAGAAGTGAAAACTGAAAAGGCTTCACTGAGGCAAAAAATGTTAGGGGCTGCCATTGCTGTTATAAGGTGACATATGCAACATGCTGAGGGTGGTGATAATGCAAATGCTGATGGACAACCCACAGTGAGGAGATGGAGAAGAGTGTACAGGCCCAGGGTTACCTACAAAGGGAAACATGAGCTGGAGATAGTGGAGCACTATAGAGTGGGCAGAGACCTCTTGCAGCAAATTGTTGAGCTGTGCAGGCCACGCCTCACACACAGAACCAACAGAGGGGAACCCATCCCAGTGGAAACTAAAGTATATTTTGGCCTAAGAATATTAGCAACAGGTACCTTCCAGAGACCAAATGGTGATATGATGGGGATATCACAGGCATCAGCATCCAGGGTACTGCACCAGTTCCTGGATGCCATGTCAGCACATGTAGGTGATCATGTATATTTCCCCAATTCCCATGAGGTATTGGCCAGCAATATGAGTCTCTTCCAGCAAATAGTGGAATACCCTGAGGTAGTGGGTGCAATAGACTGCACGCACATACGCATCAAAGCACCAGCCAGTGAGCGGGGTAGGGTCTACTTCAACCGCAAGGGCTTCCCCTCCATCAACTGCCAGGTCATGTGTGATGCCCAGGGCATAATACTGAATGTGTGTGCTGGCTGCCCTGGAAGCTACCATGATTCCCATATCTGGCATCTGACACAGCTGTACCAGACATTTGCCAATGGGGACATCCCACATGGTCACCTAGTGGGGGATGCTGGCTATGCACTGGAGCCGTGGCTGATGACACCCTTCAGAAACACACACACACCTGAACAGGGACGCCATAATGCGGCACACGCACAAACATGAAATGTAATTGAGCGTGTGTTTGGGCTGCTCAAGTCATGGTTCCGGTGCCTGGACACATCTGGTGGAACCTTGCAGTACTCACCAACTACATGTATCCAAATTGTCATGGTATGTGCTATGCTACATAATATGATGCTGCAAAAGCAGCTGCAGCAGGACCAGCATAGGCCTGGGCCAAACAGCCCCCAACCATTGCCAAGGCCATCACAGGCAGAGCGTGACTCGGAGGAGGAACAGCCTGAGCCTGTCCCAGTAGGCAAAAGGAGGCATGCCCAGTATGCTTTGGCCTTGGCAAAGAGGCAACGCATAGCACATACACTGGCTCAGTAGAAACTCTGGAAATGATACCTCTCTCTGATCTGCAAATATAGCAAAAGGGATGCCTACGTTGACACTACCTGCTTTCAAACATTTATAGGGAGTGTAGTATGTGCATCCAACATAGGCAGCCCTGCATCAACAGCTGAGGCATGATTGCCATGTGTTAAGCAATATAAAGCAGTGCTAAACAGCATTTGCCATCATGAAGTCAATGTAAACAAAATCGCACACACCAACTACTACAAATGTGGTCAATGTAGAGTAATATTGGCCAATGCCCAGCAATGATGGTTAATATTGAGCAATGTTGGACAAGCTGGGTCTAGGTAGGGCATAGCTGAACAAAAGCCAACATGCTCATATTTGCTCTACTGGCTCCTAAGCAGTCTGGTCTGCTCAGTATGAAAATATAAGTGGCAATGGGCCTCAAACCCTGGATACTGTGCACTATAGTCATAGTACTGAACCACTTAGCCATGACAGTAGTGCAGTGATTAACCTGTATGAAGAAATGTTGATAAGTCTATTCAAAGTATTTCACGGAAACCCTGCAGGCACAGCATAATCCCTGTCGAGTTATGACACAAAGGTGAGTCCTGCAGTAAGAATAGAATCTGACTTTCAACACACACAGAACAAATGTTAATACTGGACATGTAGACATACATCAACAAATGTAGTGGACCTCAGACAGCAACATACTGAAAGGTCACACTGGGCATGTTCACACACTTGAATACATGAGACAAATGTCAGGCAACAGAACACTGGCAGTCTGAACTGGGCATGCTCACACACTTAGGCCATGTTGGAGTACAGCATTGGGCCACACATAGCAGGCAGTTGAATGTGTTAACCCAGGAACCTCTCACTACACATCAGTCTGCCCTGTGCACACACTTATATGACAACAGACATGTATATAATATAGTGGAACCCTGCCATAAGCAAATATGTTCTGCAGATACCTAAGCGGTTCATATAAAGGGTGAAAGCAAAGATGATAAAAACCTGCAAACAGTATCAGCAATAAACATTGGGCATCATGAAAATTATCATAGGTTCAGAGGTTGATACTAGACTATCTGCCCTAGGGCATGTACAAGCATAGCCAGTGTGTGTTTGGCTTCTGCTACCCAGTCAAATCAGAACACTGTGCCTGTGAATAGTAGGTCACACAAGATAGCCCTTTTACATTCAGTGTATTGTGCCTCTGTCTAGCAGGGACCCAGAAGATATCCCATGAGTAAACATGCGATCACCCATCCACTTGTCAAGATGTCACCTGTAGTTGGTCAGTGGGTGGCTCTGCCTATGCAAAACCGGGACTACACTCCAGAGTGAGTGGAGGCTTTCTGATAATAATCTGTCCCCCCAGCATGTCATTTTAACATCAGTGCTGAGGTATATGTCCCTGGAGTGTGTAGCACCAAGGGAGTCGGATATCCTGTGGTGGAGCATGTCCAGTAAGTCTGGGTCAGATATTGCCTTCAACTACAGGCACACAACACATCCATGTAGGTAGTAAGTGACTGAGTAGAGCTTGAGTTACTGTATCAGAACTGTGCAGGACATCTGTGTGAGTCCCTACATCTGCTCGATGAATAACATTTGTGGCCATTACAGTTGCTGCAGGTGTCAGGTAAGGTACATCCCAAATGTGGCATAGTAACCAAGCATGGTCGTGAAGAGTATAGGGGCACAATGACCACACGTGATCAACATGTGAAACCATGTGGGATATGGTGGGCTATGTAGACGTACTGTCTAACCACTATGGCAATAGGATTGTCAAAGGCGAGAGTACAAACAGATCGTGTCCCCAAACCCGTAACAACTACTACTGTATGTAATGGATTACGACCTATGTGGTAATGTGTGGGCATTTTGTCATCCTCAAAGGGGATGACTATGCAACTAATGGCATGTAGCCTTGGGCCATGGCTCAGGCATCAGTCAACCTATCTTTGTGAGACCCTGTATGAGTATGCATGTGCCAGCAGGAGAGCTGATTATGGCACCCAGTTTGCAGTCATCTGCGAACATGGGCAGCCATATCCCTCCTGTGATAGCCTGTACATCACACAAATATATATACTGAACATGAGAGGTCCCAGGACTGAGCCTTGTGGGATACCATGTGTAACTGGTGTATAGTCAGACATGGCACCTGCAACACTGAGCATGTGGGTGCTATCCCTGATCCAGGTAGCAATCCATTGTGTCAGATATATGTCGATATTGATGCTGGTGAGCCTATCCATAATGGCCGAGTGGGGTACTGTGTTGAAGGGTTGTGCAAGGTCCAGGCAGGCTGTGTGGACAACCATCCCAACACTGATGGACCTGGTGACTGTTGAAAGAATATGAACAGGTCCAACAGGCAAGATCTGCCCACAACAATGCTGTAATGTGTAGGACCCAGTGTCTGAAGGTTTCCCATGTCTATGTGCATGAGTCCCATTACAATACACTCCATAGCTTTGCAGAACAGGCTAGTTAGCCTTTTAGGCCGATATTGTCTGTGGTCTGTTGTAGCAGTATTCAGTGGAGCGGGACCACTATCGCTGTACACCATTCCGTGGGTACATATCCTGCAGTAACTCTTATATCGAACAGTGACATAATGTGAGTGTTACATCTGTCATGAAGGCCGTGTACGACACAGGCCGGGACACAGTCTGGTCCTATTGAGGCTGGGGAGGGCAACACTCACCTGTTTACTCATGATGTCTGGGAGGTTACACTCTGTTGGTATGGACAGTACCACCTTAGGGGGGATGGGGGGGACACATCTGCACTGAACCTGTTTGCCAGGATGATGGCAATGTCAGTGGGTTCAGGGTATGTTTAGTCAGTATGCAGTAACACGCAGCATATCAGTGAGTGTCCAGCCAGGTACTTGAATTAACTGAAGAAGGCCTTGTGAGTGTCCGATGTGTCTGATGCAATTGTCCGTTAGAAGCGTGCCTGACATAACTACCCGAGTTATTTTAGCAGTCTGCAAGTACAGATCACAGATGCCTTCCCTGTCTGGGATTGTGCTCTATCATGTAGTAGCTTCCTCCATTTGTTGTAAAGCATATTAATGGCTGGGGTCTACTAGACAGGTCCACTGCCATTGGAGGAGTGGGTCCAGTTGTTATTTTGGATGTAACGATCCATGCAGTCCACTAGGTGTCCATAGAATGTCTATGTAAAGGATTCAGCAGTCTGAGCCATACTTACCACTGACCCAGGGACTCTGAAAGATACCACCATGGTTTGGAGGAGTGTGACGTTTGCTTTTGGTACACCAAGATTACCCAGGATGGGTGTGGGGATGGGATATGGATGTCCAGTGAGATAAAGTATGTTCTGCCCTTACCAATGAGGGGTATATCGCAGGTGTGGAACATAGAGTCCCCATGTCGGTGATGATTATGTCCAATATGTTGTCCCCTCTTGTGGGTGTGGTGACCGGTTGTTACATAGCATATGAGTTTAGAAATAGTAGTAGCTGTTGGGCGAGGGTGTTGGGGCTTGAGTACTATCCACAGTCAATGTGTGGGTATTTGACATCACCCAATATAATGGTGTTTGGGGAGACCTTCATATTGTCCAATGTTCCCAGGAAAACTGAGTGAGGTTGCTGAGTTGTGGAGTGTGGTCTGTAGCAGACAACAAACCAAAAGGCAGATTTGCACAATGTTAGGTGCACATGTATGGTCTGTAATGCATTGTGCAGTGCTACCAACCTGGAGGTATGTGTATCTATCTGTGATGTATATGGATACTCCCCCTATTTGTGTTGGCCATTCCGAGTTATGTGGTCAGAAAGCATGGTACAAAATACAACCTGGTAGTGCTGGTGTGCATGTGAGAGCCTGAACCATGTGTCTGTTAGTGCACAGATATTGCTATCCTCCATACTGAGGAGATTCCTGGGTGTGCGCAATTTGAGGGTAATACATCTGGTGTTGAGCAGCATTACCCTCAGTGTCGTGTACTCTGTAATGTCTATGGAGGTGATTCTGTCCTTTGAGCACAACTTAAATAAGGCAGTATGGTGGCAGCAAGTGCCCTAGCCAGTATTCAAAAGTCCAAGGGTGACAGGTGCAAGCTGTCCATAGGGAAGCTACGTGGTATGTTGAGCATGTCACCCTGGGGTGACAGACACTTTATCCCCTTTGAATAACACCAATATGTTTGCCAACTGTTAAATGTGATCAGTTTGTTGGTATACTGTGACATCATACTTGGTGAGTGTAAGATGCTAGCCAAGGTCAGGGTAATACTGGGCTGGGCTACCTGATCACATAGTTCCTCTATGTTCCATGTCATGTGGTCCAGGGAGGAACGTCTGAGACTGTACGCACCAGCATGGACAATGATGGAGCCAGTCCCGGACTTGCTTTGGAGTGACCTGAGTGCATGTGTTATGTGGTGGATCCTGGCACCTGAGAGACAGCTCAAAGTGACTATTCCCTTGTTTGGCCTGGTGAGTGGGGCGACAGTGTGTTTGACATTAAGTGCCACCTATATCAAGTGTATCAGGTGTGTTGTTTAGCCCAAAGGGCAGTGACTGTGTGGCACACTGACATTGTGAACTGTGTGACATGTGGGCATTGTAGTGGGGTAGCAGTTGTATGTTTGTCTGCTTTGGAGGTCTCTGCTGCTTAGGCAGAGTGTATGTAGAGCCTCCGAATATGTGTATGTGTGATAATGTGGTTTGTTTGCTGTCACTATCGGTGTATTTGAGACTGATATGTGGTGTGTGTGGTCACCCTCACCACCTGATAGACTATACCAGTCATGGGTCAAGAGAGCTCAGCATCCTGTATCTCAATATTGTTACATCTCCCACATATATGTGAGTGTGATGTGAGGAGGAGAGGGTTGTCTGTGTACATGAGGCAGATGTGACATTGTGTCATAACCACAATATTCACTAGCTGGACTGGAGAGTACACATGAAACCGACCCTGGACATGCCAGTGTATTATGATGACATACTCTGTAGCCTGATCACAAAGAATCAGTAGGGTGTTAAGTGTGTAAAAGAGTATAACCAGGAGTAGTGCTCAGGTTTGTCAGTGTTATGTAAAGAGTAGCTGAGAAGGAGTCCAGACTGAGATTCATGACATGTCCTTCAGCTATGTAATAAATTGTAATGTACACGCAAATATGTGCTGAGTCAGGGACAACTGTACCTTACTGACATTGCCGACATCCTGTCAGACAGGTCCATGTATACATACTCACCTCCCACTGACGATAGTCCCTGACATCATACCAGGAGATATGTGTAGAATGGCTGAACAGCTCCCCCAAAGCCAAAAGCATGGCAGCAACTGGATTACATTGTTTCCCAATATGTGTCATGCATGCACTACAGAACAAACAGACCCTGCACCTGAACAGTCTGTTGAGTCTCACCCACTCCACAGGACCTGGAACTGTTGAATGTGTTACAGCAACATATGGCACTCCCCACATGTGTGGGTGTACAACACACCATGGGAAGTATAGTCCAGTAAGCCTATAAAGTCTGATCTGCAAGGCCATGGAGTGCATCATGGCAGAAGTCATAAACAGAGCTATTGAAAACCGACAAACACAACCCTACCAACTGTGGTATGTTCATGTGCAGATCATGGTTCCCAAGCATGCTACACCATCTGCAAGGCAGCCACCCAGGACATACATCACGGAACAGAGCTACACATGTCCCACATAGACTTTGATCAGCTCTTCATCAACATCACAGACACATGTATCCACAAAACCAACAATCTGTGCATAGATATGTGTTGACATATGAAGGGATGTCAATGTGTCCACAGATAGATCACACAAGGTGAGACTCATGGGGTCCTGTACAAGCTGTTGATACCTGCTGACCTACATGGATCATTCCTGGGATTGCATAAAAATGTGTACACACATTACCATGTCCAGTCTGATGATGTCATCATCCTACAAATATACCAGGAGAACAGAAGCCACCCACTAAAGCATATAGCGTGCCGTGTTTATGCGTATCTCTTTAGTATCATAGCCTAATTAGGTAGGGATTTGAATCCTACAAATGCTAAATGTGTGTGTGTGTGTGGGTATGTGTATGATTTCCTTTGAGAGGAGTAGCCTTTTTGGAGACTGAGAAAACACATTAAAAGAGGTACATTCCTCTTTGGAAAGTCTGATGATGTCAGCATCCTACAAATATTCAAGGAGAACAGAAATCACCCAGGGGCTGCATATAGTGTGCTGTGTTAATGCATATCTCTCTAGTAACATAACATAGTTAGGTAGAGGTTTGAGTCCTGCAAACACCAAGTGTGTGTGTGTGATTTCCTCTGAGAGGAGTAGCCTTTTTGGAGACTGAGAAAACACATTAAGAGAGGTACATCCCTCTTTGGAAAGTTTGATGATGTCAGCATCCTACAAATGCTCAAGGAGAACAGAAATCACCCAGGGCTGCATATAGTATGCCGTGTTAATGCGTATCTCTCTAGTATCATAGCATAGTTAAGTAGGGGTTTTAGTCCTGCAAATGCTGATTGTGTATGTGCCACAGGTGATGAATGCAGTGTGGGTTTTGCTTTTACTACAGTATGATATATGTTTCAAACAGTATGTGCATTGCACACATCGCATATCTGTGTGTCAAATAAATTTGTGTACATGTGACCTCAATCAGTACATAGGTGTGAAGCCTGCATACTACATGAATGCATTTGTAACCTTCGACAGATTGTGCCGCTGCTTCTCAGAACATAGGTCACATATGTATGTATGCGTCAAGCCCGGCCAATGTAGTGATCTGTGGCCAAGGATATCTCTGCCACACACACCCATGACACACACTATAGAGTACTGTGAGTGAGGGTAATTGCTGGGGTATATGTCACACATGTTCATACACAACAACGACTGGCAATAATGGACAGTCATGATAGGTGTACACCAGCCCTGTGGATATGCATGCAGGCCCCTAATGTGTTATGTGAAACACCGAGGGACCCCAAATACCTATGGATATGTGGATATCAAGGGACAGATGACATAACACGTGTCTGTCTGTACACATTGGTACCTGACATACATGTTCAGGGCTACCACCTATGTGGTACTGTCGGGATAGTATGTATAGTAAATGTGGATGAATATGCCATAGACGGCTTGCTGCTATACAGCATGTATTGGACAACAGGTATCTGTCTGTGTGATACCCTTGTGTAGGATATGCGTCCCATCCAGGGAATGCAGTGTAGGCCAATGCATGCATTTCCAGATGTGGATGGACATATCCCTTGTGTGTTTGCATGTACCTAAGAGGGCTATATGCCACACAGGTGTGGTCCCAGGAATGTGTGGTGGTCAATACCACTGGTTATTGTTATAGTATAGTACTGGAAGGATTCAACTGTTACTGAGTTCCCTACAACTGTGAGTCATTTGTCAGGACATCATCTAATTGGTTATAGTCATGCTGTTGAGGTGGTGTATACTACCAGACTGTAGATCATTGAAGATATCAACAGTATCACCCACAGCATAGTGCCAACCCATGTCATACACACATGTGTACCCATGTTAGTACATTTCTGTAGTAGAATGCATACTGGCCATAGAAAGATACCATGAGATGTTAACAATGTGTAGAACAGAGTATGTCGCACATCCCACGTGTCCACTATGCACGTACATTCAGACAGTGCACTCACACCATGTTCACAGATGTACACTCACTAATTTGTAATGCACACATCACACACATACTGTCCACTCACTAACACATGCTGGCAACACTGTACACTTCAGCCAAGTGGCACATGGGTGGACAATACATACTCAGACCTAACACTGGTGTAAACAATGCTACAATGACTATCACAGCTGTGATGCATAATGCCTGCTCAGATATACCTACAAGGATAGCATTACACTTTCCTATCGGCAACTTGTTACTATTGCTACACTGCTACAATGTCACCCAGTGCATCAGAACCATGTTAGCCTGTTCCTGCATCAATGTTACAGATGACAGGAGGTGGCACAGGTGTCATCATATGCACAGGGTGTGTTGTAGGTTTGCCAGAGCCCAACATTGGCCCATCCAATCGGCATGTCTGTGTGTGTGTGTGTGTGTGTGTGTGTGTGTGTGTGTGTGTGTGTGTGTGTGTGTGTGTGTGTGTGTGTGTGTGTGAGGGACAACAGTGCTGCATGGGCCATTGTTGATGTAATATGTGTATGTGTGAGCCCTAGTTGTATGGTAAATGTGTGTGTGTCTGCATGTACACAACTCCACCATGTGGCTGCCATATACGGGCGGTTGTGGGAAAGCCACAGACTGCACCTGCTAGGCTGTACAGATCACTGTCTCTGGCCATGGACACAGTATCTGTGCCTAGCAGGGGTGCTACGGGCAGTATTGGGTACCAATCCTGACTGGGTGCTATCATCAGAGGCAGAGGTATGATGACTGGACCCATGTCCCTGCTGGGACTGGCCAGTGCCACGTGCATGTGGCATGTGCATGTGGTCTAGTAGGACGGTCAATGGACAGGCCAGCCCCAGCATTGCTGGGGCTGGTACTGCCACTACGGGAGTGGCTGTGATCCATGGTCCGTCCGTGACAACTGCCAGCTGATGCTGTTGCTGGCATGCATCCGTGTTGGCTTCTCATCTATCCTGCACTGTCCTGGCTCATGGCTAACACATTGTGGAGGACATCTAATGTCTCCCTCCAACGGCTATCAATGACCTTGGTGTAATTCCGGATGACACTGGCAAGGTCACGGATGCTGTCATTGATAGCAGTGTAATGGGCCATTTGCGCCCTTAGTCCCTGTCATGTGTACCGTTCCATACGTGCCTGTGCCTGCATTACAGCCCGGAACATACTGAAGGTTGTAATACCTCCGGGGGCACGTCTGCCAGGGGCAATACGACCAGTGGTGCTCCCCCGAGAACCCGTGGACATCCGCCTATGTGGTATCCTTCCAGTAATCCGGCTATGGCTGCTGTGAGGGGGATGCACATGCCATAGGTACCACACTCTCCTGGTCAATGCCAACTGTATTGGCAGTATGAGTGTGTGCATAGATGGGGTTAACTGCTGTGTACTGTGGATTGGTGGACCAACGACAGACCCTGTCAGACCTTCCTGTGCCACAATACATGTCTCATCATCTCTACTATTAGTGGCGGTGACATCAGGTTCCCTGCTGCATTCAGCCACCCCTAACTCAGCACCTGTGGAAGGAAGACAGGAAACACACTTTACAATCTGTACATGATGTTAGCACACATGCACACATGCACACATGAACACATGCACGCATGCACACATGCACATATGAACACATGCACACATGTACACATGCACACATGCACACATGTACACATCCACACATGCACACATGAACACATGCACACATGCACACATGCACAGAAATACACTGCTCACCACAGCACATACACACACACATACAGGTTCCCTGCTGCATTCAGCCAACCCTAACTCAGCAGCTGTGGAAGGAAGACAGGAAACACACTTTACAATCTCTACATGATGTTAGCACACATGCACACATGAACACATGCACACATGTACACATGTACACATGTACACATGCACACATGCACACGTACACATAAACACATGAACACATGCACACATGCACACATGCACAGAAATACACTGCTCACCACAGCACATACACACACACATACACCAGCAATCCAACACATACACAATAGTGGGTGATGGTGGGTGACAGTATCACAAGGCAAACAGTCACCACACATGTGTCAGCATGCAGACTATGTGTTGCTCAACACCATGCAGTGCAAGTGTAGACAGCCCTATCTAATGACATTATACATGGCTTTGATGCATGTGTGTAGTTGTTCAGTGATTGGCTACACCCTGGAACACAATGTGTACATGGACACAACATCGCTGTGTAAGTATTATCTGCTCTGCAATGTCATGTGCACCATCACTCAATGGTATACATACCATGGCTGCATGTGTTTTCTGTGTGACACATAGATTGCCATGTCTGATGGCAGTGTCTGTCTCCATAGCACATAATAGTGGGCACAGGTGTAGCAAATGCATGCAATGTACAGACATGGGATGAGTGATGCATGTAGACGTGAAGGAATCCCAATGCTCGACATGGACATTGTGCAGTGGTTATGGTGAGTGTGGGACATATTGCAGATATGTCGGTGCCAGCCATGACATGGCATGCTACACGACTGCAACATTAAACACCACACATACCCAATGTGTGTCATGTGACCTATACACTCAATAGCATTCCAGGACATATATGTGACTCTTTGGACAAATGGCGACTGCTATGCAAAATGTGTATACTGGCATATGTAAGCACATACACAGCATGCTATGCATAGTGTGTATAGGTGCATATGTTTGCACACACAGAACAATGAGGTGCACAGCAATGACCGCTATGTGTAGTACTGTGGTCACTGTAACCAGATGGGGTGTAGTACCATGTGCCATCATCATCATCATGCATCTTGTGGTCACTCACGGCTACTACTGTGTGACAGACCACCGCCTAGCATGCTGTACCTGAACTGCAGTGCTGTGTCTACGTTCACTATTCCACAGCCACTTTGTACATTAGTGTATGAGGTTTCCAATAGGGAGCATTGCCTAACATGACTGTGTTATGTGTTGAAGAGTGTTGCACAGCCCCATGATAGGCCTCTACCCCCGAGGTACATCATGTGGGTGTGGATGACATGTGGGATACTGAAGTGTGACCTTACAGCGGGTGTGTGGTTACGCCATATGTGTCATGGCTTTGTGTACTGCATGTGATAAATGTGTTATGTTGTGTACAGGTGTTGCAACTATGCCTATCCAATGTGCAGTACGGGGTTGCCACAACTGTATGTCATGCTCTCTGTATTGCATATCATTGAGGCAGCTACTGACATTACTGAGCTGTGCAACGTCTCACAGCAAACATGCACAGCATGCATTATGCATAGGTGTGTTACGTGTACATGGCCTACACCTCACCTATGACATGCACATTTCATTACCAACATTGCAGGTATAACACACTCACCAGCATGGATTGGCTACCCTGCCGTCACACCAGAGGGACCTATGAGAATATGAGAGGGTCTGTCAGTGGCCACAACTGTGGCATTGCTACAGTGGGTATGCTAAACTGCAGTACGACAACAGTCAACAGTCACAGGTGTAGAGATATTATTCAAACTATCCGTATTGCACAACACTAGGCAGCGGAACTTCTAAACACACAGTACACATCTCACGTAGACATAATCTAACAATACAATTAACTGTAGTCTACAGATAGCGCATGTTACCTGCTTGCTCCAGGCTGATGTGCTGGGAGGCTCCGGCCTCCATTACAACACATGTCAGAGGTTGATGTAGCTGTTGTCCAGGAGCCACCACGCTTAGGAGCAGCTCCTCCACTCTGGTGAGGAGGGGGTGAATGGCCACCCCACCACCTGTTGCAAGCTGCTGTATTTGGATATCAGACACACGCTGCCAGACTTGTCTAATTAAATCACTGCAGTGATGGCATACCTGCTCATATGTCCGGTTATGCATGCCTATGTCATTTACCTGACGAACAAGTTCCTGCCACAGTGCAGTTCACTCCTGCTGGTGCTGGCTGCTTCTGGAGAATGGCATTGTGTACTGCTGCAATAGGCTTTGCAGTATCACCTCTTCCTTATCCGCTGTGTACGCTGGGTTGTGTTGGTGGGCCATCTGGCTGAAAAAGATATGAACAATATGTGTTAGAGTGTCCTGTGGCACACTTTACACCTTTACCCACAGATATCACTTTATTGACATATATACCATCCTATTGTCTGTCAGAGGTTACACATGTTCAATACCACTTATTGGTTCTCAGGCCACAACTAACTAACACTGCCTGGCACACTCTATGTATCACACCACTAAACACCAGTACCCGACACACTGTTTGTGACACATTGCACAACCTCAAGACAGAGGTGTATATCACACCAATGCACGAACAGAGATGTCATCCATTGCAATGGATGTAAAGTACAGGTACATTAGTACCAATCAAACACCCTAGTCGTTGATGCCATAGCCCTGCCTAACAGATGTGTACAATTGTTACTATAGGTGGCATACTGCTGTAACAGAGTATATATGTTGCTGGATACACACGTTTACCCTGTAACACACATGTGATTGCAGCCATTGTACAGGCATAATTACACACACATCAGACAAACATACAATGCACCACTGTATGCCAACACAGATGAGCATTCCCTGTGTACCATACGGTACTGTGTGCCACTACTTACACACACTTATGCCTGCATTCTGTCCTCTGTTCAGACTACAGGAAACATACATGACAGTGTTTCCAAGCAATGTGAACACACACCATACTGTGCTGTTTAGGCCTACAGCTTCAGGTAGTACTACAGTTCATATTGGTGATGGATTCACCAGCTGTACCACTCACTAAGCATACATGTATTGCTTTAGCCTACAATGAGACAGCACATTCGTCAATGGATAACTACTTCACATCATATGCCGTACTACTATGTCTGCCTAACAGTACATTACACATCAGTTGCTGTCCTCACAGCTAGGATAGGCACTACCATGTCAGATACAATGTCACACTAAGCTATCACACCTTTACGGACCTTGCACACATTCAGCGTTACACTTATTCAACCTCACGTAGCAGCTATTGCATTAAGTACATGTGTGAGTGCATAGTGTCATAGGTAGGTAATATGCTATTGGCCCTAGGGCCTATGGCAGCCTAGCCGTATGCTACCCTGGCCTTTGACACACATGTACTTTGATTTCTCTTGCCCCTGCCAACCAGAACCACAGAGGTGTTTCTGGGGTGTATTACCAATCTCCCACACAATCACCAGGGGTATTTATAGCAACTGCTAAGGAGGAGCCTTGTTTGCTATTGCTATGTGGTCTATTCCAGTGTATGGCATATCTCTGAGATGAGAACCTATCCCTCCAGCATGTGCTGTTTAGTGAGCTGACAAGGTTTAGGGCCCTAGAGTGTGTATCCCAGAGGGATTGTGATATGTTGCCATGGTGATTGTCTCCAGCTATGGGTGCGACTTACATCTGTATGTCCGGCAGAGGTCACCTCTGTGTGGCCAGTATGCAATGCAGTGTAGTTGTGGTTTTGTGAGTCAGTCTGCATAGGGTATCTGTTTGTAGCCAGTATTCCCCTTTGTGAGGTATGTCTGTGGCCTGTTCACCTGGTGTAGTTGTCATGTGAAGTACATACCACACAGGGCATTTTGATGAGTAGAGGGGAACTCTACCCTATACTTCCATAGATGACACACCTGTTGTCATGACACATACCACACAGACAGATTACAGGTGTAGTGTGGCACTGTCTTCATCAAATTGGAGGCTACTGTCCACCTATGTCCCAAGTTCCCTTATCATACCTTCACTGTTAGGTAGATCTCTACCTGTGAGGTAGTTAATGGGTACACTGTTTTGGGAAGGTGGGATGGCACTGCAGTATCAACACTTGTCTACAGTCCATGCCTTGGTCATCACACATCTGTTGTGGTACATATGACCCCGTGTCTCTCTGTCTCTCTCTCTCACTGTAGATATATATATATATATATATATATATATATATATATATATATATATATATATATATATACATATATATATATATATATATATATATGCATATCTATACACATACATGTACACATCCATTGCTGTACACATGGATGTACATATATGCACATGTACAGTCCACCTTTCATGGTGGGGATATCTCTTATGCGACAGTTGTGGGATGTACAGGTATGTGATTAAATTGCACAGTGTTGTGCAGAATGCATGTGCGTGTCCTCAGCCCTTGTAGAATTAGCAGGCTTCACTGACTGTAACACAGCAGATCTGACAAATCTGTCCCACAGAATTTAACCACCACATGACATATATCAACACTACCATAGCTGGCCTTAGGCATAGGCCAATTGGGCGGCCGCCTAGGGTGCCGCTTTAGCAGGAGTGCTTTTCCATTATGTATGTGGTGTAGTAAGACAAGGATGGGGGCACCAGGAAGTGTGGTAGGGTGCACCGTGGAGCCCTTTTGCCTAAAGCACCAGTTGACCTAAGGCCGCTCCTGAGTACTGCATGCTGTTTTCTAGGCCACACACTATGACCTACATGGATATATGCACATATCAACCTTCGCTGACAGATATCTGTCCACCCTTCACTAACAGTTGCAGTATGTCCCTTGCCCTATGCACATGTGCAGATACAGATAGATACATACTGCTGCCACACATGGATGATTTGCAGTGTGTGGAGTACTCTTCAGGAACATCTACTACATGCCGGGCGGCACAGTGGTGCAGCGGTTAACGTTGTCGCCTCACAGCAAGAGGTTCTTCTTCTCAGTTCGATTCGGGGGGGTGGGTTCTGTGGAGGAGTTGCATTCTCCTGTGTTCGCTTGTTTTCCTCCGTTTCCGTTTCCTCCCCACATTCCAAAGACATGCATCTGGGCGTTTCTCGCTTCCGGCCTCCGCTGAAAACAGGCTCTGTTGAACCTAGTCGGACATTCCCGGTCAACAAATATTAAATAAATAAATAAAATAAATGCCAACACATACATGTGAGTTACATACATTACCTTTGTATTTCCCTGCTGCATGTGTTATGGTTTTGTAGTTTTTTTTTTTTTTATTGGTAGTTTGTTTTGGGTTTTCGCCCTCTATTTAACTTTCTGTCTCAGTTTCTCACTCTGTTCTGTCTCTGTCTCAGTCTGTGTCTGTGGCCGTGTCTCTCTCTCTCTCTCACTCTCTATCTCACAGCACCTGCAATGATATAATTGCATGTGTGGACTGCAGGTACAGCTTGCTTTTCTAGGTATCTGCACTTGTGCATGTGATAGCCTCTGCACCAATTGCTGCCCACCATTTAGTAATTGCATGCAGCCTGCTGTTTGGTGATTGCATTACTCACTGTGATTGCAGCCCACTGCTATAAAATGCTAGGTTAGGTAGGCATAGCCCTTTCAGCTTTCCAAGGTTGGGCCCATGCTTGTTTGCTCTGGACACCGTTGTGTCAGTCTGAAGGTTGGTATATGTCTCTTATCTGATACTAGGTTGTAGCCAGTTATATGCATGTTGTACTCAAACCTGAATGTTGCTTCTTCCAGTACACACATCTCAGTGTAGACATGTACGCACCCCTCCAAATGCTAACACAGGATACATGGGAGTATGTACTTTTTTCTCACTTACACAATTAACTGCCATACAAATGTGGTTATTGCACTGTATTCCTGTAGCACATGCAGTGTTTGTGAACTGCTATACTGTAATTATTACGTTACTCACTTCTGCACAGTTTGTGGTTTGGTTTTTGTTGACATTAGCACAGGCTGCTCAACACAACTGGACATATTTCAGTACTGAGTATGCCTAGCTACACCCTGGTGTTTTCCTGAATACACAGGTGTGTTGTACCTTTGGGTAGGGGTGCAGAACTGCAAATAGCATTTTTTATTATCATGTGAGGTTTATCTTGCTGAACATACAGGGTTGCTGTGTACCTGTTAGTCTATCAAAGCAAGTAGTCTGTCTGTGTAGCTCACACCTGTGGACATATCCGGATGGTAGCTAGAGGTTAGCCTAGTATACTTTGTCTGTGCACCACACCAGTCTTTTCAGCAGTGGCACATTGGCATTGTCACAGTTGTTTACTAGCAGTACATGGCTACATCCTGTGATATTTCTGTGTTTTACTCCTACATAAGGGCATGCTTGTGGAACTCCTGCCAAAGCTATTTGCAGAGTGTATAACAGCAGTAATGCTGATATGCCTGTGTGTTCCTGCCTCTGCCAGGCCTCACATACTCTCAGGTATATATTTGAATGGCCTCAGTGAAAGGTACATATAAGTGAGATACACCTGCAATATATTATTGACATATTGCAGTTGAGACTTTATTGTGAATCAGAGCATATGTATAAGTACACCTTTTCTAATGTGCATGCAGTGTTTACTCTCAGCTATTGACATTATGCACTATGTATGATTCCACACTTGTCTGCCTACAGTTAGTACTTTTTGGAGTGATTCAGTGGGGCACAGCTAACATTGGTTTACAAATCAGGGACATCCCTGTAAATCAGTTACAGTTGGGGAGTCTGGCCTCTGTCCTATTCACCTTTGCCAGTATTTATCCTGGTCTGATACTGTGTGGTGTTTGTAAGGTGCTACTGTAACATTATTCCCTGCTAGGATGGCTGGTTCTCCTTTCACAGTCATGTCATGCAATTCCACAACAACTGCTGGTAAAGACCCACAGAACAGGATTTGTGTTATACCATTCCTATTTTCCATTTACATTCATTGTAATGCATGATATATTTATGTGAAAAGCAAGTTATTTGCATATCTGCTGTGGCTTAGTAGTAATTCATGCAGTGTAATGTGTCAATGGTCTGGGGTTTGAAACTGGCAGAGGCTTTTTCTTTTGCTGTTCAGCAGAACAAGGGCCCTGCCATAGAGTGAGTAAGGCACTTTTAAGCAGTTGTAAGCGGGTTTGCGCAGATTTGCGTGACACTTAGCAATACTTAGCTAAGCGCACACATGCGCACACTCGCTTAAACCCGCTTACTACCGCTTAAAAGTGTTTACTCCTGCTAACCCCTGCGCTAATTTCTTTTAAAGAAAAGAAAATGGGGAGATAGGAAAGTGGTGAAAAAGGGGGCACAAAAAGGGAGAGACAGTAGGTAAACAAGCTCGGGATGTTCAGGATGGGTGTAGGGAAGGTCCATAGCTGCCCATTTCTTTAACAGCAACAGCTGTGCATATGCAATGAATTTGGAGTGAAATTTGAAACCTTCCACCCCTGGGAGAGGGGTGAGGACAACAAAGTATGTTGTACTGCCAATTCTAATTATCAGCTTACATGTATGCGAAATGGGCAGCTATGTATGGGGTGTAATTTTTTTGTGGGTACAGATTGCCCTTTTTTTTTTCAGGTGAGAGTGGGAAGTGAGGTAGAGGAAGTAGGTATGTCCGGGGAGGTAGGTTGGGAAGGTAAACAGACAAGACAGACAAGATGCTTACAGGGGCGGTGTATGACACATGGGGTGCATGAACACAATTGACGGGGTCGGATGTTTGGAAATCGCAAGCCCATGAGCCCACAGATGGTAACAGTGTAACTGAGATCCCCACCTATGGACAGTCACCATTGAACCTTCACAGCCCCGAGGGTGGCTGTGCTGGGGTTGGCATAGGACAGGCAGGCTCACCCATGAGATGCGCCACTCTTGCCTCGAGCTGGCGTAGGGGATCAGCGACTGAATGCTGGATATCCCTACGCACCACAACCCGGACCCTTCGAAGGGTGACAGGTGGCCCTTCTCTGCCCATGCTTGCATGGGGGGACGAGCCCCATCCCCTGCAGTGCTTCCACCCAAAGGTGGCACAGGACCAACAGAGGAGGGGAGCCCGGGCTGGGCACCAGACCTGCTGGTGCTAGGTGCACTCACCAGCTGAGGAGGGACAGGCGGGTCTGCTGGGACTGGCCTTTCCATACGTCCTGTGATTAGGTGTGTTTAATTACAGCATAAGCAAAATAGCATTCCAGATTAGTCGTAACAGCATGCAGTAATATTCCCATTAACCCAACACACCAAGGTTACAACATTTGAACAGCAAGCATAACACATGCATATATTGACCCACAGTGGATATTCCAACAGCATGCAGGGATGTTTGGTAGCAACAGGCCACCATGATTGTGGTGTTTAAACAGGGCACATGCATCAACGTGAATGCAAATATTTATAGAACAATAGGACATACGTCCCAACAAATATTTAAGATTACACATACCCATTGAGGTGTGGAATTGCATGGTTTATGCACATACAGTAGGGTGTAGAAAAAACCTTGGTTAACATCTTATAATTATCTTTTCATTTACACTACATTCCTAGTGACTGCAAGTGTATATCCCCTACATGTATTATTACACTTGCCACCATACATTAGTTTGTGTAATGGGTTTGGCTACTTCAATATATGCCTGACCTATATCTGACATACTAACTGTCCAGGATGCAGATGTTACTGCTACATATTTCTTGATTGCATTTATATTTCTTTATCTACATATCTGGGATGTTTTCACATGACATTTTCACTTTGATTTGTACAGAACCCTGCATTTCTTGACACGCTCACATTTCTGGGGAAAAATAACATGCTACACGTGTGCCAGATTTACTTATTCATGCCAGCCAGTAACTGACTGTTGTGGACTGTATATATGTTTCAAAGCTACTAGCACTTCCATCACCCACTTTATATGGGACTGCACAACTCTGGGTTGCCAGCACCTTTTCAAACAGTACTGTTTGTATAATGCAAGGGTACAACACCATTTCAAACTCTGTGACACAGACACACTCTGGGTTTTAGACCTTTATTAATGGCATTACTCAATTTTCCATAGGCTCACTCCTTCATTTGTTTTAATGGTGTATATGGCAGACATGTTCAAGACATATTATACCTTTAAAAACACTTTGAAAAGACCTTGAAAGAAACACTTGAAACTCGAAATACCCAGCTCAAAAGTCCATCAAATAAACTGAATTTGGACAAGTAGAATTAGCGCTTTCAATCACTTTTAATACTGTGATCTTCTTCAGAAATACGTATTTCTGAAGAAGATCACAGTATTAAAAGTGATTGAAAGCGCTAATTCTACTTGTCCGAATTTGGTTTATTTGATGGACTTTTGAGCTGGGTGTTTCGAGTTTCACATATTATACCTTTATTAATAGGTTAGAACAGTCTTTTTTCAGGATCACTCACTTATTTTATATGACAGTGCCTGCAGAGATATTATTCCAGACATATGTTACCTTTCTTAATGGGTTACTACACTCTTTTTCTGCCTCTCTGACATTTTTATCTGACAGTACATGCAGAGGACTTATTCAGGCAATTTTATGGCTGTATTATTGGACTACAACACTTTCTTTCATGCTCTCTCCCATATTTTATATAACAATACATGCAGAATAATCACTAACCTGCCTGGTGGTGCAGCCTTAGCAGCCTATCAGCATAAGCTTGCTGATTCGCAGCATAGTCACCTGCAGCTGTAAAGTAAATGAAGGGATATTGAGACATACCTATCCGTTATACATACTCCTTTATCTATTCTTACATACTGCATTCCATGGCTACATACTCAGTTGTGGGGCAGCTCGCATCCCATGGGGCTCCTGTATCCATTGGTTCAGGTGGTCCTGCTTTCATCTCTTCAGGTCTGCATGGTGGTGACGGACCTGCTCACCAGTCTGAGAAATGCCTGTCACTGGTGAGGTCATGAGCTAACCGGTTCCAAGCCTCTGCCTTGTACTTCGTCCCTTGGAACTCGCCCTGCAGGAGTCTTGACTCATGATGGTGGACAAGGAGCCAAACCATGTATTTTGACTCCTCGATGCCCCAACGCTGTGGTCAGAAGCGTGTTCTCTCTCCGACACCAGACATTCTAACTGCAGATGTGAGCTACAATCAGTTATGGCATGTATTCCCACCTGTGGGGCTTAAATATGCTGCATTTCCCACACTTTTTTGTGATTGGCCATTTTGTAAAATTCTCAGCTGACTGCAGACCTGCTTAGTAATTGTTAAACTACCATTAGTAAGTATATGAATGTTAACAGTGGCTGTTTCCCCTATGTTGTCATGGCTTAGTGGTTCTGTACTTTGCTTCTGATACACAGAGTCCTGGGTTTGAACCTTATCATTAATTTTATTTTCATACTGTCCAGACAGGCTTGGGGGTGTGGCTGCATTTAAGCAACTTTGCTCTACGTTGCTCCTCGGTGCCCTGGTTGGTGTGGCGTACACGTCCGCACAAACACATTGCGCTGGGTAAAGCACTATTAAACTATGGGCAACTCTATTGCACTGGCTAAAGCGCCATTGAACTATGGGCAACTCTATTGCGCTGGGTAAAGCGCTATTGAACTATGGGCAACTCTATTGCGCTGGGTGAAGCGCTGCTTAACTGCAGGCAATTTTATATTGGGATCCTTTAAAATATTTATTTTGTTCACTGATACATTGGCCATTTCACTGCTTTTTAGTTATGTTTAAACATATTTGTTAGGTATTATTCCATATACTGATTTCAAAAATAAATATGAAAGGGAGTGGTGGGACCCAAACTGTGAATGCCTCCTTTTTGTGCGAACGCTCTACCATTACGCTATTGCTATTTGGTGTGATTTGCATAAACATTCTTTCTTATGCTCTTCCATGTCAGAATTGCTAACTGTAGCTAAGCAATGGGCACACCCTCGCACATACGCACAAATACGGGCAGCTATTTTGGGAATTTAAAAAAAAATTATGTTATAAGTTTTAGAACTGTGATGGGGGTTTACAATATCAGATAATGAGGTGTTGGGTGCAGGGACATTTGAGCGGACTTGCTCTTGTTTATTTGCTTTTATTTTAAACACTTGCAGGGGCGTGGACATTTAGACTGCTCTGCAGTCAGACACGCCCCCTGCTTTCTTACACAGTCCATGTAAGACTTACGGTTGAGTCAGCGTGCCCTCATGCATATTCATGGCATGCTGACATCATACCGTTCAACTGCAGCCTCCAAGTAAGACTTATTAAGTCTTACACAGAGGATTCGTGAATCCGGGAGGCTGTCTATTTCGAAGACCATATTTGATGCATTTGGTTGGATCCTAAACTTGACATGTCCTTTGGAATCAGTTACTATTCCTGGGTTAGAATTCTGAGACTGAGGCTTCTTTTATGAGTTCCTTTGTACTTCATCATTTTGGAAAGTTTACTGTGAGACCGATATCTGCATTAATTTTAAGAATATCGAATTTTAAATGACTCACTCTAAGTTCACTGTTGTTCTAACTGTTCTAAGCACTCATATTTTATGCAGTTGCTTAGGTTTAAGCATTTTACTCTGCTAATGAAAAATACATATAGTAAAATAAAAAAATGACCATTGATAATAGGAAACAGAAAGTAAAGAATCACAAGCTATGACTAAACTGAATTCATCATTTTCTTCAATCAATGTAGTTGATCACAAGGCAATAATATACAGCGTTTGCTGTTTTATTAAAATTATATTCCTTTTAGAAGTTCTGCTGATCAGAGGAAATGAGAAAAGAATAGTAAATGATGAAATTAACAACAGGGAGCACATTGCTGCTGATTACTGGTGAAGCAACGCAAAACATTTTGCTGGTTATTTAAAAATAATTCTCTTATAATTGCTATTAACTACAAGAAGCAACATGTGAATAACTGACAGTATTTGTATTACCATGGCTTACTGGAAAGTGACAGTAACAGCTTCTGTAACATAAATGTTATTATGGCTTAATGGAGAACAATTGCACTAGAACATGGTTCTTGTATGTAGCTACTATATCAGTGGCTACTTGCAAAGTTTATCTCTGGTGGCAAACATATTTGAAAACTATCTAAAATGCTTCTCTCTTACTCTATTGAAACAATATTTTGTGTTTCACATGTGCAGCCAGCACCCCCCCCCCAAACACACACACACACACCTTTGTAACCCTTAGTATTAGGACAAAGGCATTTGAAAAACTAGTTATCTAATTTTAGTGATTATTATTTAAATTTAGTTAGTCATCTAATATCAGTGACTATTATTTAAAGACATCTGTAATTAAAACCAGAGCATATAGTCATCACACTAGACACTTTCTTGAAATGACCACTGATCCTATTATCAATAAGAATGACATTTCAGTAACTACTGATTTTATTTTCATTATGCTAATGTCCCTAGTACTGACTACAGGGAAGTTGTGGAGTAATTGCTGCATTTTGATGCAGATTATTTAGATTTATTTATGAAGAAATTAGTTACTTTGTATTTTCATATATTTGTCCTTGTGTCCGCCAACCATTAGCCTTAGTGGGGATGATTGCTAGTCAGTCAACCATCATGCGTTATGCTTTATATGTCCCTCTTTTCATCCCGTCATGTATGTGCATGCTCACAGATTTTGTGGTATACCATGCCTTCCCCTGAAAGTGTACACATTTCTCTATACAACCAATATACTTGACTTAGCGGGACCAAGCAAATGTCCTGATTATCATTGCATGTAAGATACTTTTACCCCAATAGGTGTACAAATCACAACAAGTCAAAGTATCAGTCATCCTCCGGGATGGATAAGCCAGCACTTACTGCTCACATGCATTACCCCACCCCCACCCCAGTTGGCCGAATCCTTCAAAGCCCAGGCTATTGATCAAACATGGGATATCTGGATCATAGTCACGTATTCACATTTGTTTTCAAGCCGGATTTGTTAGTCTTTTATCAGTTTGTTTTGCAACAGAATAGGATTTATTTTAATGGCAGACATTTATGTCAGATGAAGGGGACATCAGTTGGTTTTCTCATATCACCAGTTTATATTTGTGCATCTATGATTTTTAGGGATAAAATGCTCAGCAATGCGGAAAATGAAGAATGCGTTAAACTACACAAACTTTCTACTAAATTTTTGCCCTGGTTTTGTCAACTTATCAACAGATGCTGGATGAGAGGCTTGATGTAATGAAATGCCATTTTATATATGTTCATAGGTGTGTACTAGGCTAATGGACCTGGAGCCTTTACAAGCCTAGCCCATAGGATTACCCTGGCATCTTCCACCCAACCTTAGTTCCCAGTGCCTCTGTCAAGTAGAGCCACTGGAGTGATCCCCGGGGTGAATTTTCTATTTCCCATCCACTCATCAAGATTTCTCTTGAAGATGGCCAGTGAGGTGCTCTGTTTGACATATATGGGAAGTCTATTCCATAGCATGGGCAGTGTCTTGGTTATGAACCTGTCCCTCCAGCTTGTTCTGTTGATTGTGGTAATGAGGTTGAGGTCTCTGGAGTGTGTGGTGTGGAGGGATTGGGATTTCTTTAGCTGTAGGATTTCTAACAAAGCTGGGTCAGACATGGCTTTGTAAGTCAAGCAGAGATCACCTCTAAGTAGGTGATATGAGACAGAGAATAATTGAGGTTTTTTGAATCTGTCCATATAGGATGTGTTTAAGACCTAGGATCCTCTTTGTGAGGTACTTTTGCAGCCTCTCCGGGTGTCTAGTGAGGTACATGCCAAATGGGGCATTGTACTTGATGATTGGCCTAATGAGGAAACAGTAGAGGGAGACAATGACATCTTTCTTCCTGGATGCAAAACCCTTAATAATGAGATGTAACACATAGAAGGACTTTCTGACCACAGAGGCAATGTGGTGGGGAAAAGAGAGGTCGCTGTCAACCTGTGTTCCCAGATCTCTTATAACATCTTCTGTGCTCAGTAGACTACCATCAATGTGGTAATTCATGAGAACCAGGTTTTTCCCAAAAGGGATGACGACACATTTTTTTGGCATTGAGCTTAATGCCATGGTTCTGACACCAGTTGTTGATCTCAGTGAGGCCTTTCAGTAGGATGTCACCATCACTTTAGGAGTTAATAATAGCCCTTAACTTGCAATCTTCTGTGAACTTTGTCATCCAGAGTCACTTCATGTTGGTCTGGACTTCAGAGAAGTAGATACCAAACAGGAGAGGACCCAGGACTGAACCTTGTGGGACTCCACTCATGACTAATTGGCAGTCTGAATTGGAGTCCGCTACTTTCACACTGTGGGTTCTATCTGTGAGCCAGTTTGCAACCTACCTAGTGATATAGGGATTGATGCCTAGCTTAGTGAGTTTTTCTATGATTCCTGAGTGGAGAATGGTATCAAAGGCCTTGGCCAGATCGAGGTAGGCTGTATGAAACACCTTGCCTTCATCCACTGCTATGATGACTGACTCAAATAAGTCAAATAAGCAAGCATTATCTACCCTTCACAAAACCATACTGTGTGGGATCCAGAATTTGGAGATTCCCTTTATCCTTGTTTATTAGGTCCATGATGATGCATTCCATAGCTTTGCATATCAGATTTGTCAGGCTAATGGCACAATATTTCCCAGGGTCTGTAGTTGCTCCTGTTTTGTAGAGAGGGATGACTGTAGCAGTGTGCCATTTGGTAGGGACAAAGCCTGAAGTGAGGCTGTGATTGAACAGGGCACACAGGTGAGGACCAGTTCAGTCTGTAGTTCATGTAGAACACAGCCAGGGATATTGTCAGGTCCCATAGAAGCTGGATTCTTGGTCTTGGACAGTGCTGTTTTAACCTGTGCAGCAGTAATACTGGGTGCCTGGCAATCTACTGGTATTGTGATTGGTCCTTTGATGGGAGAGAGGTAAAGTTGGCACTGAATATGTCGGCCAGTATATTGGCAATATCTGTTGGCTTGGTATAGGAGGTACCATTGTGCAGTAGCTCAGAGCAAATCTGAGTATTGCCGTGGAGATTATTTATATAACTATAGAAGGCCTTGTGGTTGTCTTTACTAGCTGCTGCAATTCTGTTTTCATAGCTAGCTTTAGAAGATTTGATGAGGGATCTCTCCTTTTTTTGAGGCTGATAAGGGAGTTTTTCCAGTCCTGGGACTTCACCTTATCCTGCATCAGTTTCCTCCTTCTGTTGCAGAGTTTGTTTATGGCAGTGGACCACCAGATGGGCTTCCTTTTTTGGAGGAGAGCATCTTGGTTAAATTGTGTATGACGAGATTAATGCATTTGTGTACGTGTTCGTACAGTGCACTGGTGTATGATTTGGTGGTCATGCAAATATTCTCCATTTGCATGGGTGCCATGAAGTTAGCCACCTCTGTTTTTAGGACCCCAAATTTAGCTTTGGAGAAGTTTTTCATGATGGTTACCTTTGCTGGGGGGGGGGGGGTGGATTGTGAGTGATGTAGATTTCCAAGGTGATTACTTTGTGGTTGGATCTAACCAGGCAGGAGTTGACTATTGGTGAAGAGCAATGGTAGCTCGTGTTAGTAATGACCACATCAAGGATGTTGCTACCTCTAATGGGGGTAAGAACGAGCTGGTTCAGGGCAATGGAATTAATGAATTCCAGGAAACATTGGACAAGTGTATTGGTACATGAGTAGTTTTCCCAGTTAATGGAGGGGTAGTTGAAGTTGCCCAGTAAGAGAGTGTTAAGCTGGACCCTAATATTCTCAGGGTGATTAGGAACATGGAGTGTGAGTCTTGGGATATGGTTGGGGACCTATAGCAGGCTACAACCTGAATCACTGTCTTACCCAATGCTAGCTGCACCTGAAGTATCTCTGATGTGTTATGTTGGACTACCAGTCTGGAGGTGTGCACATCCTTTATGAATATGGAAACACCACCACCTTTAGAGCTTCGGTCCAAGTTCTGGGGCCAAAAGATGTGGAATGAGTTATAGCCTGGTAGTGCAGGGTTGCTTTCTGCTGCCTTGAACCAGGTCTCTGTTACAGCACAAATGTCAATGTTTTCCATTTTAAGGAGTGCTTTGAGCAAGTGCATTTTCAGATTTAGACTTCTAGCATTGAGCAGCATAACCCTCAGATTGGATTTGTTTGTAGCTATTACAGTGGTAATTTGGTCTTTGGAACACCACCTAAAAAGATACTATAGTGGTGACAATAGCCTTGGCCTGTATCCGAAAGCCCAGGGGTGACAGATGCAGGCCATCTCTGGCAAAGCATTGAGGTCTATCAATCACATCATCCTAGGCAGACAGATACTGGATCCCCTGAGAATAATACCAGAAACTTAGCCAATTGTTGAAATCAATAATTTTCTGCTTGTGGTATGGTATCATTCTGGGTGATGGTAGGAGGCTGCTCAGGGATAGGATCATACCCGCCTGGGCTACATAATCTGAGAGCTCCTCCGTGTCTCTTTTCATCTAGTTCAGGGAGGTACGTCTATATCTAAAACCAATAAACAGAATGATGCTTCTTTTATTTGTAGATGTAGATTTGTAGTTTATATAAATTATGAGACTGATATCTAAATATATAAATGCCCAACTGCTATCAAAACAAATATGCTTAGATGTGATAGTTGTTGCCCTAAGTATTAGATATCCCAAAATAAGAAAAACTATGAGAATTATTTGAAAGAGATCTATTTTAATGAGTACTTCCAAGAAAAATGAATAAATAAATAAATGAATAAACACAATTTTGTGTACAAAAATGAGTGAGGTATAACACTCTCCAGGTCATTTATTAGACACAAAAGTACTTGAATGTATACTAAAGATACTGGGTGTTCTTTTTTCCCTCTTAAGAAAATTAAATTAATTTATTCAAAGTATGTCTGTTGAAAAAAGCTATATATTTGTTGATTTTAACTAAAGTGGAACAAAAAGTATAGATTGAATTGAAATCAAATAAAACTTTAATTTATGAGTGTTTATGTCATACTCATCTCAAAACAAGTTTGGTAGCAGCAGCTGCAAACTTGTGAAAAATGGAATTTCTTAGTATATAGTATTACTGTTAGAAATGTTATTGGCAAGAACACTGGTTCCTCACTTAAACAAATACATGAATGTAGTTTTGGATTATCTGATTAGATAGCTCATTACCAAAATTTTTGATTGGACATATGAAGATCTGTATTAAGTTCAAATAAATTTGTTGAGGATAGTTACCAGAAAGCTAATTACCATTCCTTTCTGGAGAGATGGCAGGTTATTCTGTCATCTACTACACTCTGAAGAATTTCATATTACCACCTTTTTCTAACCTGTTTGTTAGACTACTGAGGTATACAACAGTACATTGCAGTTTTTGATATCTTCATTTTGTCTGTAACCAATTCTTAAACTTCTTTGGTTGCCTGTTTAATATTATAGCAATAACCCATGCCTGGGTGTGGGTAATGCTGGATTTAATGCTGGATTTACCCATGGTTGGTGTGGTTTGGTCATGAGGGTGAAGCTCAAGTGGCCAAACAAAGACAACCATGGGTAAATCCAGCATTACCCACACCCAGAAGTGGGTTATTGCTATTATACAATGACATTATTTAAGAAAAAAAATAATTACTTTTCTTAAATAATGGCATTGTATAATGCCTCCTTGCTGCCCTTCTACAGCTGTCTGGTATTCTGCGGCAGCTCTGATGTACTACACATGCGTATGCTTACGCAGTACATCAAAGCTGTGGGTGGAAGCAACGGAGAAAGTAAGATCTCCGTTGCTTTTTACAAACTGTCTTGCTATGTTAAAGGAGTTTAACATAGCGAGACAGCTTTAAAAAAAGCAACGGAGAAAGGAAGATCTCCGTTACTTTTTTAAAGCTGCCTTGCTATGTTACACTCCTTTAACATAGCGACACAGTGTGTAAAAAGCAATGGAGATCTTGCGTTCTCCGTAGTTATAAAAAAAGACTTATACTAATTGAAAAAGTCCAGGCGACCGGATCTTTTTCCATTAGTATAAGTCTGATTTACAACGTGCATGCTGACCAATCAGCGTGCACGTTTTGGAATATTAATGGGGGGTCGTTGTATAATTGTTTTTCTTTTCAGTTATGCAAGAGCCCATTCATTTTATCCATTGTGTCTCTGACCCATAAAGGTAAGTAAATCCCTAAACATAAAAATTAAAATGCATTATCTGCGGCATTTGATTCAACAAACTTGGGATATAAGCTTATTTTTTTACTTTGGTTTGCTACTCATTCTGTTTTAGGAATTGTTTTACCTCATTTCAACAAACTTGGGACATAAGCTTATTGTTGACTTTAGTTTGCTATCTGGTTAGTTTTAGGAATTGTTTTAAATCAGTTCAACAAACTTGGGACATAAGCTTATTGTCGACTTTGCTTTGCTGTCTGATCTATTTTAGGAATTGTTTTCCTCTGATTTCATTCATAGTTTTTCTTTTTGTCCTCTTTGTACTATAGCAATTCTGCTGTTATGGATTCATTATCTAAATTGATGTGGCCATTTCACTTAATGAACCTGAATGATTTTGTTTTACCTGTTGATTTTCTTTGATCTGTTTGTTCCAAGTATGTGAAGCTTCTTTGAACATTTTATCAATACTTCTTTCATATATTTGAGTATAACTGATCCAAAGGGTATGTTCTGGCCTATTTTCTTACTGAATGAAAAAAGTAAATTAAACCCTATTGGACCATTGCATGTGCATGCGTCTTTGGGACCAAGAGTGTTTCTGTAATAAAGCCAGATTTAAAAATTTTAATATATATGTGCCCTAGGACTGTATTCAATAAGTTTTGACAATTACAATCACCAAAATTCTTATTTGCATTGTAAATTTCAAACTGTTTCCTATATGGTTAATGTTATTAACAGTGAGTATGTCTTTATTTTAGTACTTTCCAGAGGTATCATGGGCAGCAGGTGATTTCAAAGCAAGGTGGGGCTATATCTAAGAATTCAAAAGGTGCCACTAAATGGAGTAAGATTGACTACATCAGGGTAGGGTCACCCTTGTGCATGGTTAAAACTTAAACAAATAATTGTTCATACAAATAACTGGCCATATTCTACTACACAGGCTAAGCAGCTATTGCATACAATAGTCTTACTTTTCCATCTACATGTCCGAGTAACATACACTGTGTCCCTGAAGGGTACCTGAGGAACAGTCAGATACTTCCTAGAAATGGTTGTTGAATAATGTGCTCATTATTTAACTCAGTAATCCCTGAAAGCAATGGAATCTTATGTATCTAACAGCCATTATATACTCTCAGATTCTTAAGCATTTTCAGAAAAATCAAGTTAAATGGTATTAGCCAAACAAATGCAAGTATGTTATGAATTGTGGATGTTGTTAAAATTTTGCAGCAGTAATGTTGTTTAGCAATCTCCTATCTTTGAGGTGATAATAGTAAATAGATCCCTAGGTTCACAGTTATATACCAGGCTAAGGACCACCAGCACGTTTATAAGCCTGGGTGTGCAATCCAAACCAAATGAGGTCCAATGTATCTTGGACATTTATTAGAAGGGGGTATATTAGTTAAGAAGATTCTATAGGTTATGTGGAGGGTATGTTCATTTGGGCATTACTGTCTGCCTCTGTCTATCAGAGACATGGGGGCTAAACCGGGGCAAATTTCTGATTTCCCATACATTGGTCAAGGTCATGTTTAAATAGAATTAGGGAGAGAATCTACTTCACACGGATGGAGAGCCTGTTCCAGAGTATGGGGTTCCTCTGAGACACATATTTGTCTCACAAACATGTCACAAACAAATTTAAATCTTTGGACCTAATGGTTCTCATGTTGTTCATTTTGTGGATGTGCAAAAGGTCCACCAGGGCTGGATCAGAAGATGCCTTTTATGTCAGGGATTGATCTTCTCTCAGTAACCTGTAAGGATGCTGTGTATAGAGATATGCCTTTAGTGCACTTCATATAGGAAACGCATTTATATACTGGATTCTCATGCCAAGAGACCTTTGAGGGCTTTCCAAGTGTTGCATATGTCTGGTCATGTACATGCTGAAGGGAGCATTATATTCAATGATGGGCCTGATAAGGGCCTAATAAAGTGGCACCATGACTTCCTTGGAACTAGATCACTTGCTCTTACTTACTAGTTGGGTAACATAGAATGATTTTCTTACTACCCTGACCACATGTTGGTCATAGGCCAGACTGCTGTCTACATATGTTCACAGATCCTTGACTACTGAGTCAACTTGTATGGGTGTCTTATCCATAGAGTAATTAGCCCGGGCAGCATTTTTTTCAAATAAATGGCACTATAATGTGTTTCTTTGCATTGAGTTTTAGTCTTTCACTTTGACACTAGTTATTTGTCTGTGTTAGACCCTCTTGTAAGACATATGTGACATGGGGGAATCTGCGATAGCTCCAAATCTGCAGTCATCTGTGAACTTGGTCAGCCAAAGTCCCTCGACATTAGCCTTTACCTCCAAGAAGCAGATGCCAAATAAGAGCAGTGACGGTTACCTTTTGGTACCTCGGAGCTCCATGCTGTGAGATACCTTCTGGTAATTGTCCTTTTAGTAGAGGTAGTATCACCAATCCTGACTTCTAAGATCCTGCCTGTAAGGGAGCTGGCAATGCAGTGAGTTATCTAGATGTGTATGCCCAGTTCGGTGAGTTTGTCAACTATACCTGAGTGGGGTGTTGTATCAAATGTCTTAGTCAGGTGGGTTACTGTATCAAATCTTTTAGCCAGGTGCAAGTAAGCTGCATGCACAGCTTCTACCTCATCAATTGCCTTGGTGACCTTCTCAAAAAAGTCCATCAGGTTTTGTAGGCATTGTGATCTTCAGTTGACAAAGCCAAAGTGGGTTGAGTCCAATGTCTGAAGGTCACCTGTGTCTTTGTTGATCATTTCCATGAAAATTCATTTAATGACTTTGCATATTAGGCTAGTTAGACTAATAGGTCTATAGTTTCTGCAGTTAATTAATGGTCTACCCTTGTGAAATGAGAGAACTATTGCAGTCCTCCATTCCCATGATACAAAACCTGTTTTGAGGCTATAGTTGAAAAGTGACACAATTAGTGATGGGTCATATTTCCAACTATTTAGGAGGCATTCCAGGATATTGTCAGAGCCCACTGAGGCTGTGTTTTTGGCCTTAGCAAGTGCCATCAAGACCTGCTACCTGTTAATAGTTTGAGGGTGGATAATGCTAGTAGGTATTATATTGCACTACAGGACTGATGCAAAGACTCACTTTGTGTTATTGAGATCTTAAGGCAAAATGATGAAGAGCATGGACAACATAAAGAATTAAATGATTTAAATGCCTGTTAAGCATTTAATCCTATGTTTGAGAAGGTTCAAGCAACAGCAGCAGAGAGTAAGACTGACACCTTAGAAAATATGATATTAAGATTTGAGAAACTGCTGAAATAATATACGAACTTGCAGCTCAATAATGCCTTTGAGCAATTGTCAGCACTCTTTTATGTAATTGATATAATACAGCTACTTCTTCACAATCTCTGTCTGACTATCATCTATCCCTCAACACTACTATCTCTAACTCCTTTTTACCTGGACCTCCTCAATACTCATCCATAATTTAGAATCATCTTCTTCCTATAATTACTTCCCTGTCTCATACAGTTGACTCCATTTAAAATTAACTAGACTCATAAGCTTGATATTAGCTAATATTTTATAGTATTCTTCACTGAACTGTCATATTTCCATTAACTATCACAAATTACAAATTATTTTTTTAAAGGAATTAAAAAAAAACTTGAGAATAAAGGATGGTGCCACAGAGACTGCACAATTATAGCAGAATGGTATCAGTCACAAACCATCTGTACTACTATACACATTCTAGTGCTGGCAATGGTTGTCTTGAACATGGTAAATGGCTATCCATACGTAATCATGCATGCAGCATACATCATCATAGCAGTCAACTGTATAATATTTGTGCACATGGTGAAGTACACAAGAGGATTTGCTTTTATCCTTTTAAGTAAATTGTTACATTTTATGACATTGCATTATTACATTTCAGTTCTTTGCACATTATATTATGACATAAGTCTCATGTATGTTTATTTTTCTTATATTCACATGTATAAAGGAATTAATTCAAGTAAATTTAAAAGAACTGAAATCAAGTTTGTGTCTCCCCTTTGGAGAGAAATTCTCTAGGCTTAAAATGGCCTGGCTAGTCTAGTACTCACCTTTGAACCTATTTATAAATTGTATAAGAAGATAACTGATTGTGTCTGTCAGTGTGTTGGTGTTTACAGCAATCGTTTTTCTGAGTTTTGCATTCCTGGTTTATTCTTCAGGTTCAAAGACTTATAAGGAGCATGAAGACATTCCCTCAGATTCACTATGCCTTGCACAGTGTGCAGGATCAGTGCAGGAGCCCTAGCAAGCAATATGTCTGCTGTGCAATCCAGGAACAGCCGGCAGGGGTATGCATGAGAGCTCCTGCACTAATCCTGCACAGACAAAGCTCTTGTATGCAAGTCACCCCATTTGCAGGAGAAAACCATGCAAATTAGGTGATTTTGAGATCCAGGAAGCTTGTGACTGTGCAGGACTAGTGCAATCAGCAAAATGTACTCTGTTAGTAACCAAGTACATTTCTGCAAAATGCAAAACAGAGCTGTGACAGCTCCAAATAAAGGCTGCATATCATTGAGGAAGCATGCCAATGGCTAAGAATAAGGCCATTGGCATTGCAAACAAATCAAAAAATAAAAAAATCAACTTTTATTTTTTTCATTGCCGATATCGGCTGTTTAAGCATAGGGCAGCGGTGTGCAAATGGGATTGGGGAAAATAATAAAATAAACCTAAAATAAGCATTCTAACTGAAATCAGTATTCTACCATACAAGTCAATGGCAGGCAGAAGACAATCCGGCCAGTGAGTAATGCTTGCTAAAGGGGGAGGCTCAGTGTGAGACATGTAACTATGAATTAGCAGGCAATGCTATGCAAATGAGGTGAAGGATAGTGAATCACAGTTTTCCCCAGCATGTGAGTCAGGTCCCAACAGTGTAAGAGTAAGTATAGCCTGGTGCAAGCCTAGGAGTTAGGTGACACCATGTGGGTGTGTGTCAGGCGTACTGTAAGCGGAATGGAGCCCTGTGGCTCGGGTATGCTCATAGCTTAACAGAGTTTAGCTAGGGGGTGTGCCTAAACCTGCATAGCACTCTTTACAAAGCCTAAGCTGGTGTGCATGCCACGCACTGGGATTTACAGGAATAAAAAAAGAGGTGAAACCTGGAAATAGCAACAGTTTGCACATTTGAGCATTTCTGTGCGGTGCGCACACAGGCTTAAACAAACACAGGCAATGGGAAGTGAAAACAGCGGTAGGAAGGTAATCAAGGAGAACTAGCTTAGCTGGCAGTTGAAACGTATCAGAATCAGCCAATTACACATGCAGCAGACCAGCCCAGCCCAGAACACTACTATAAACTAAACAAACACCTTCCCCTATATTTTTCCACACTCTACACCACCATTGTAAACTAGCTGGGAACTTTTAACACTCACAACAGCAAAATGATTGGGGCTGTAATAGCTATCATACAACTTGTGGAAGAGGTTGAGGGTGGAGAGGATGTGAATGCTGTTGACCAACCCACAGTGAGGAGACGGAGAAGAGTGTACAGACCCAGGGTAACCTACCAGGGGCTACATGAGCTGGAGATAGTGGAGCACTATAGGGTAGACAGGGACCTCCTACAGCAAATTGTTGAGCTGTGCCACCATGCCTGACACACAGAACTAACAGAAGGGAATTCATCCCAGTGGATACCAAGGTATGTGTAGGCCTAAGACTACTAGCTACAGGTACCTTCCAAC
This sequence comes from Protopterus annectens, assembly GCF_019279795.1. Lineage (NCBI taxonomy): Eukaryota > Metazoa > Chordata > Ceratodontiformes > Protopteridae > Protopterus > Protopterus annectens. The sequence continues at coordinate 1,058,403,737 of NC_056730.1, read as the reverse complement.
CTTCCAAAGGCCAACTGGGGATATGATGGGGATTTCACAGGCATCAGCATCCAGGGTACTCCACCAGTTCCTGGATGCCTTGTCAGCACATTTCGGTGTATATTTCCCATACACCCATGAGGCGTTGGCCAGCAGTAAGTGTCTCTTCTACCAAATAGCGGATTATACTGAGGTAGTGGGTGCAATAGTCTGCACACACATATGCATCAAAGCACCACCCGGTGAGCGGGCTTAGGGTCTACATCAACCGCAAGGGCTTCTCCTCCATCAACTGCCAGGTTGTGTGCGATGCTCAGGGCATAATAATGAATGTGTGTGCTGGCTGCCCTGGAAGCTATCATGATTTCCACATCTGGTATCTGACATAGCTGTACCAGAGATTTGTCAATGGGGACATCCCACATGGTCACCTATGCTGGATACGCACTGGAGCCATGGCTGATGACACCCATCAGAAATGCACACACACCAGAACAAGAACTCCATAATGAGGCACGTGCAAAACAAGAATCATAATAGAGCATGTGTTTGGGATGCTCACGTCATGGTTCCAGTGCCTGGACACATCCAGTGGAGCCTTGCAATACTCACCAGCTACATATACCCAAATTGTCCTTGTATGTGCTATGCAGAAACAGCTGCAGCAGGAACAGCATGGGGCAGGACCATACAGCCCTCCACCAGTGCCAAGGCCTGCACAGGCACAGAGTGACTCGGAAGAGGAACAACCTAAGCCTGCCCCAGTAGGCAGAAGGAAGCATGCCCAGTATGCCCTGGCTTTGGCAAAGAGGCAATGCATAGCACATGCACTGACATGGGAGGGACCCATATCCCTCATAGAACATATGTTGCAACAAACCCTGTTACAATAGTAAATGTATAAGTTTATCACAGCAAGATGTCAATATTGGCCCTGTGAATGTGCTTCCAGCCCCAACTTTGTCAACCTTTGCACATATGTCATGCATGCAGAGGTGCATATGTGCTGTACACCATAATTAGTGTCATCATATCTGATAACAAGCTAGTGAGATATATGACTGCTACACATGGTATGTACAGTGGGGGTTATTGTTGATGACATAACCTGAACATACTGTGGTTGTTTGTACAGTACTCAGGTCTGTGTACTTATAGTGAATGTCGACAGTGTGTGTATTGTTAATATGTACCTTGGCCTGTGTACAGACTGTGGTAGTTGTCATCGTCCTAGGTCCCTTCATATCTGATGTTACATGCTGCTCCACTGTATGTTACCATTATATTATATATATTAATATGTTATATTACATGTTTGTAAGGACATACACACACATGTCCCATACCATAGTCAGCCATCAGACCACACTGTGTAGTGGCCCAGTATATGAAGGGATAGTGTGTGAGTGCTACATATCAGGATGGTGTTGAACAGATAGCTCATATACTGTAATGTTATGCTAGCTTGCCATATGTGGCTATGGCTCTGTTCTCATTGGTTGTGGTTATGCACTTTCACACAAGTGTATCTTACCCTGTGCTGTGATATGCCTGTAGAGCCTGCTATATATGCAGGAACATGTGCATTCCCTCTTAGGAGATGTAGGCCAGTGTTGAGCCAGTCTGCCTGTAGCCTGCACAGTGCATTGTTACATGCCTAGCAGCTTAGTATACTTACCCAATGAGATGTCATGCGTAGATTCTTGCCAGATGTACTGCTGCCAGGCCTCCCTTAGCAGTCATGTATGTCAGACATAGCAGTGGGATGCTGTACAAATGTATGTCAATATCTAGTGGTAGTATGTGGCCATGGCACCCCTGTACCAACAGGTATTACGTGTCAGGCCAGACAGGTGTGTGTGAATGCATAACCTATGGTGGCATATGTATACCAGTTGTTATCTGTTATACCAATCTACATGGCTTTTAACATCCATGTTGTCAGGCATGGTACACATGTTTTGCACTATGGGTTCTGTATATACCTCTGGACTGTACAGAGTGTGTCAGAATGTCCACACATATTGGCCAATATATCTGCTGCAGTCAACAGGGGCTGTATGTGCAAGCAGCGATACTTTACTATGATGTCCTTAGGATGTCTGTCTGTAGCCAATGGCACACATGTGGAAAGCAGCTGTGACCCCCACACATACCATGTCTGTGAAGACAATCTCAATTACAGTAGCAATGGCATATAAAACTGTAATAGTACAGAAATAAAGGTTTTCCATTGCTGCAAACCTGTGTGTGGTGTTTTTCCTATGACCTTTCTGTGGGTATATGTTGCAGGCAATGATTGTCATTTGTATAGGTGGCCCATACAGTGTCCAGTTGTTCAGGTGTGAACTGTAGGCATAGTGGCTGTTCCATATTTTGTGCACCTCCTACATATGTATCTTACTGTACATATCTCTGTGTGCGAATGTGTAGTCACATGTATATCTATATATATGAAAATATAAATATATATATGTATATCCATATCTGCATATATGTGTCTGCATACATATATCCTGGGGATGTTGATAGCTTCCATATTTTACATTCCCCATGGGAGCCAGACTGTACTGCATGTTATGTTACCAATACTGGCCTGACATCATACAGGTGGGATGTAGTACTGTTAACATCTTGTGCCCATGTCATGTCAGGTTCTGGTTATGGGATTTGCAACACTTAGTAGTGTATTGCAGGGTGGATGTGTTTGGCTGGGGGGTATGCCTATTCGTACAAGACGTATATTGTTTGGGGCCTCTCAACCCCGTTAACAGTGCATGTGGACATATTTGTGTTTGTTAATTTACCAATTCTATCTAAAGATGTATGGCCACACATTTCCACGTCACACAATGGGTTGCCAACTGGCTTACTGACAGAACACACACTGTAAAAGTAGCTGACTCCAATACCAGCTACAAACAAGTGATAAGTGGAGTGCCTCAGGGTTCAATACTGGGACCACTCATGTTTGGTATGCACTTCTCTGAAGTACATGCAAACACTATGGGACCCTGTCTAACAAAGTTCCCAGATGACTGCAAACTGGGAGCCAGTTTTGACTCCCAAATGATGTGGATAGTCTGCTAAAGAGCATTACAGACACAGATGCTTGGCACCAGAACCATGGGCTCAAGCTTATTGGCCAGAAATGTGTGGTTATCCCCTTTGGGAAATACCATGTTCCCATGCATTACCACATAGGTGGCATTACACTAAACACCAAAGGTGTGATGACAGACCTAGGGACACAGGTGGACAGTGGTGTCACATTCAATAACCACATTGCCACATCAGTGAGGTGATCCTTCTATGTGGTACACCTTATCACTATTGGCTTTTCATCCAGGAAAGCAGAGGTAGTTGTCCCACTGTACTCATCCCTCACTACACTCATTATAAAGTACAACGCCCCATTTGGTATGTACCTCACATGACATCTGCAACAGCTGCAAAGGCCGCAGAAATATATCACTAAAGTATCACAGGCCTAAAGCACATGCCCTATACTGACCGTCCCATAAACCTCCACTATATTCTGTGGCATATCATATATTCAGAGACAATCTCTGCTTAACATACAAGGCCATGTCAAACCCTGGGTATTGACATCTGTAATAAGTGTATGTAATGCCATGTACAATACATGCATCTATGTGCTGTCATTACAGTAGCAAGGGGTGTGAGTGTCATTTCTGGGACACACAAGTATATGACACCTGTACAGCACTGTTATCCATATGAATGTGTTACGTGCAGGGGTAGTAACCCAGGGTACATGCTGTCATACTGGCATTTAGTGGAACATGGTGGTACTACTTTTGACAGTACTGTCCCAGGCAAGGTTAGAGTACTAAAAGTACTACTGACATCAAGCACACCTGCAGGCATAGCTGGACTCTGAGGCCTCAGTCTCATGTTCCTGATGTGTGGGCTGTGTCTCCGTGTATATCCCCTACTGGACAAGATCAGACATGTGGAATGCCACTGTAGAGTACTGTCTGTACAGAACATGGCAGTGAGGACATACAAAATTTAGTACTGGCATACATATTGTTGTCAAACATCCATCTGACTACACATTCATCCTACTGCATAGCTACTTGCCATGCTGATGTCTGTGAGTCCCTCCACAGATGTGTAGATGGCAGTTATCCAGCTGGGATACTTACAGACAACCTCTGCTTGATTGACACTGACATGTCTGCCCAGCTGTGTACTAAATGGCACATATAGGGGGCAGCAACCTGTATGGACCACCTGCCATGGGTACCTACACTACACTACCACAGTCAACAGAACATGCTTGGGTACAGATTTCCAACACAGGCACTAAGCATGTGCTGTAATACATGCAGCATACATTTCAACTGGATCACCTCAGTGGCCATGTGCAGAAGACACTCCGAGGATTGGCAGATACATGTCACTCTCACCCTGATGGTCATCAAAGTGGTGTCTATCGATAGATTGCCTACTGGCACATGGCAGGTAGCATGATACCAATGTACACACATCCGCTACACAACCCATCTCCCCATGGACATTAGCCATGGACACAGCTATGACCACCCACAGCAATGCACCACAGTACTGACACATGTATGTGTGCATTACTGAGGATAGCAGTGTCTGTGTGCTAGTACACCTGTAGGTCGGAACTCTATGATGGCCATCACAACCACCTCAACACCCACTGCCATAGGCAGATGTTGCTGCCGCTGTGTTAGACATCACATGTACCTTGTTACACTCCTTACCTTAATGGCTACATGAGTCATGCATTACGAGCACAACAGTGTTGTACATATGGGTCGATAGCAATGCGAAACCCATTGAGGCCTGGCAAGTGTATGTATGTGTGCATGTCTGCATATCTGTAGGGTACACCATTCTGAGGCCACATACTCCTATTACACTACATATTGCCACACAGTACTACAGAGAGTGTTGTTGCCTCCCATAGGTGAGGTATGGCAATGCAACACACTACTATGCCTGTGGCATGTGCATTAGATGCATATCCCTGTAGTACCACTGTTGTGATATGCAATGGGTTGTATTGCAGTCACAGGCAATGTATGATAGTCGGTTTATCAGAGTGTCATCATGGGTTCCAGTGTGTAAAATAACCACTGGGGGATGTGGGTGTCAACCGTCAGATGTTGTTTTTGGCCTATATCCACGCAGCTGTCACCCCACTCCCACCAAGTTTTCAAGCACAGACATTCCACGGTCGAGGAGGTCCACCATCTCACCCCACCATCTATCCATGATCTCATTCTGTTCATGGATGCCAGCAGCAAGTTCACAGATATTGTCACTTATAGATGAGTAGCAGACCTCTGCAGCCTCAGGCCCTGTCTGTTGTACATTTCTATATGTGCCTGTACCTCCATGACAGCCTGAAACATGTGCCTGGTGGTACCAGTTGTGGCACCTCTGCCAGGGGCAGGTTGGCCAGCAGCCCTACCATGAGAACCCTGGTGCATTTGCCTATGTGATGGCCTATCTGACATCCGGCTATGCCTGCTGTGGACAGACACAGCTTGCATGGTCACCACACTACCCTGTGCACTGCCACTAACTGCCAACTGTACCTCAGCAATGACCACTGGTGATGGGGTCTGTAGAGGCACTGCAACTGTGTGCGGCGATGGGGTGGCTAAGAGGGGGATGTCATATGTTGGCGCTGTGTTGACCACTGTCAAACCCACCTGTGACTCAATCATGGTCTCATCATCATCATCAGTGTCTGTATGCACACTAACATCAGGTTGCCTGCAGGAGGGACCCTGACCCACCTCGCCACCTGTGGGGGATAAAAAGAAATGCACTTTAAGACCTGTCCAGCATTACATAACGATACATACACACACACACACACACACACACACACACACACACACACACACACACCACCTTACTACCTACCTATCTATGATGCTACAGACAGTCCCACATGTAATCCTTTCAGTTGCCCATCATGCATCATGCCTGGTGACATACACTCATTAATGCCACTCATTAACGTCTTATTCCTCTAAATGCCTACAAAAGTCACCACAAGACACAACCTGTTACTCCATTCACTCCATGACCTAAGTGTAGCACTGTTTACATGGCCTCACTGCTGTCATTCAGTGTTCACCTTGTGTATGTTGGGACTTTGTGAGCTTGGTCCCTCTATGTGAGGGGCCGATATGTTCCCTCCATAATGTCATACACTGTAGTGTCATGTGTAAGGATTGCTCAGCACATGCCTGACATGCTGCTCAATCAACCTATCATGTGACAACTGTGATATATGTGTACACTCCCTGCTGTTGTCTAGTAATTCCCCAATGCATCTGTAGTGCTACCTAAATGGGTTGCCATTAACCTCTCTGCTGTATGTGTTATTGAGGGTATACCAGGTATCTACTTTCCCTCCTAGTGCATGTTCCATGCTACAGACCTTATTAGACCATCAGCTGTCCTGTGATTACACATCAGGCAAGTATTCCTGTTGTGTCTTGTTTCAGTCCATGTCCATGTACTACACTATCACAAAGGGAAGTATTGCCATATCATAAACTCTGCAGTCACACATATGCATACATGGACACCCATACAACCACACACACATGCACACACATATCCTATATGCAGCATCCTCCATCCTCTATGTCACATTGAACCTACAGATGACATGAACACCCACCCACGCAGACACACACACACACAGACGCATATACAGGAAAGGTTGCACAATGATGGTACACACAGTCCTCCCATTACCCATCTGTCAACATGCATAACATATGATACACAACAGCATGCAGTGTGGCTATAGTCAATCCATGCTAGAAACAGTATACATGTGTGCGAGGCATGGCCTGTGTTAGTGGGTGATACCCCTTCCCCTGGGGAACACTGCACCCATTTACACAGTTTTGCAAACACCTGTAATGCACCCTGCCATGTACTGTGCACTACAACTCACAGGTATACATCCCATTGCTGAATGTGTAGTACTGTGTCAGTTATGTCAGCTGTAATGTTCACAGACCCTATGTTTTCCAGCAGAACATACCTGGGATGTGTGGTCAGATGTCAGTTGTGAATGCTTGATGTGTGATTTACAGCTCTCAGTTTTAGCAGACCATGTATGAACAATCCAATATTATTACAATGGCAACTGCCAGAGCATAATGTGGCTATGGGGTGTCTACACACTCTTATTGATGTCATGCACCATTCCTTGATCTGCCATGGGACAACATTGCTACATATATTAACAGTACATGAGTGTGATATGTGCCATATGTCCTGTACATCCACATGCAGTGTCAACTAAAGGTGTTAGGTGTGCAGATGCTAACTGCATTGCATACAGCTGTGTGTGTGCCTATGTGTGCACACGGTTATCATGACATCATGTTGCACCAATTGTTATGTGTACTACAGCAGTCACTATTCCTGCTAGGGGTATACTAGCATAGCCCATCTGCATTTGCTTGTGCACAGTCAGTCTGCCCTACACATGTTCCCCAAATCTGCATGATTGCAAGGTCTACTCATATGCACACCCCCTGGTGTTCACACACTGCCGACACTATTTATGTGGGTGTAAAGCTATGTCTGCCACAGTTACTGACCCAGTCTGTGTGCAGATACAGCCATTCTTACCATCCTTATGGCTGTCTACTGTCGTGCACTTGTGTGTCATGCTGACAACCCCCTCCCCACCTTCAGGCGTTTTGCAGATGCTTGACAAGTATGGGTCACACATGTGTGTCAGTTTGCAGTGTCCCATACACTCAACAGCATGTGTTACAGCCAGGTCCCAGCTAATAATGTGGACCACACTAATACATTATGCCATAGTGTACATCTCTAACAGTTGCCATTGTAACACTGGTATATAAATGGTTGGTGCACTGTACAGGGGTGATTTTTCACACATGTCCCTACTGCAGTTATTGTGTGCCACCATTATGTTAATCCCTGTGGACAGATTCCACAATGACAGGATGTTACTTATCCCGCAGGCACCTAACATACCTTTCCAACACCCCATCATGGTCACCACTGTCATGCAGTGCATGAAATAGCAACAATACGTGAACATGTACAGCATGCATTAAGAGTGGGTGTGTTAGATGTGTGCATGGCATATACCATAGCCAGTACATGCCCAGTGTAGTGGCAAGCATCAATGTAAACCATACTTACCAGCTACAGGCTGCTACCATGGTGGTATAATGGAGGGACCTGCATAAGAGTGTGAGAGATGCAATGTTAGTGGCCACAGCTGTGGCATTGTTACAGGGTGGGTGCAGCATTACAGTACATCAGCAGTACAAGTCAACAATACTAGCACTTATGCACATCTGATTATTACTACTATGCATCCACAAACAATAGTTATGACATATAAGATATGCATGCTCTGCAAGGCAGAGGAACAGATAGCTATGAAGAGGATGAAGAATGGAAAGGCTGTTGGTCCAGATGACATACCTGTGGAAACTTGGAGGTGTTTAGAGGCAATGGCAGTGACATGATTAACCAGATTGTTGGATGGAATCTTGGAATGTGAGAGAATGTCTGAGGAGTGGAGGAAAGTGTG